>NC_057811.1:117716424-117717092 GCF_018294505.1 Triticum aestivum
GAAATGCGCTTGTCGAGTGCTCATTAAGAAAGTTTCTATACAAGTTTCTGAACGAACTCCTTAAGAAAAGTTCTCCAAAAGTTCCCTATGAAGGAATCCTTTCAAGCACCTGGTCGTCACAAATGTTTTGACTACTTGTGGAGTCAAAGCGGACTCCGTATGAGTCACATATCCATGTTTCAGTTAACACTGCGCAAAACTGATTCCGAACGACAGTTACAAACTAGTTCTTCTGTAGTTGCACTCGATTTTTTCCATTCTACTACACTAAACATCTCCATATGAGATACAATTACTTGTAGGGAAATGCAAGAGACCTCAGTTATGAGGATGCACTAGGTCCATTGCTGGGAATATGTGTATGTTCTCGAAATGCGTTTGTTGAGTGCTCATTAAGAAAGTTTCTATACAAGTTTCTGAATGAACTCCTTAAGAAAAGTTCTCCAAAAGTTCCCTATGAAAGAATCCTTTGAAGCACCTGGTCGTCACAAATGTTTTGACTACTTGTGGAGCCAAAACGGACTCCGTATGAGTCATATATCCATGTTTTCAGTTAACACTGCGCAAAACTGATTCCGAACGACAGTTACAAACTAGTTCTTCTGTAGTTGCACTCGATTTTTTCCATTCTACTACACTAAACATCTCCATATGAGATCCAATTACTT
>NC_057811.1:117717102-117718960 GCF_018294505.1 Triticum aestivum
TTGTCGAGTGCTCATTAAGAAAGTTTCTATACAAGTTTCTGAACGAACTCCTTAAGAAAAGTTCTCCAAAAGTTCCCTATGAAGGAATCCTTTCAAGCACCTGGTCGTCACAAATGTTTTGACTACTTGTGGAGTCAAAGCGGACTCCGTATGAGTCACATATCCATGTTTCAGTTAACACTACGCAAAACTGATTCCGAACGACAGTTACAAACTAGTTCTTCTGTAGTTGCACTCGATTTTTTCCATTCTACTACACTAAACATCTCCATATGAGATACAATTACTTGTATGGAAATGCAAGAGACCTCAGTTATGAGGATGCACTAGGTCCATAGCTGGGAATATGTGTATGTTCTCGAAATGCGTTTGTTGAGTGCTCATTAAGAAAGTTTCTATACAAGTTTCTGAACGAACTCCTTAAGAAAAGTTCTCCAAAAGTTCCCTATGAAAGAATCCTTTGAAGCACCTGGTCGTCACAAATGTTTTGACTACTTGTGGAGCCAAAACGGACTCCGTATGAGTCATATATCCATGTTTCAGTTAACACTGCGCAAAACTGATTCCGAACGACAGTTACAAACTAGTTCTTCTGTAGTTGCACTCGATTTTTTCCATTCTACTACACTAAAAATCTCCATATGAGATCCAATTACTTGTAGGGAAATGCAAGAGACCTCAGTTATGAGGATGCACTAGGTCCATAGCTGGGAATTTGTGTATGTTCTCGAAATGCGTTTGTGGAGTGCTCATTAAGAAAGTTTCTATACAAGTTTCTCAACGAACTCCTTAAGAAAAGTTCTCCATAAGTTCCCTATGAAAGAATCCTTTGAAACATCTGGTCGTCACAAATATTTTGACTACTTGTGGAGCCAAAACGGACTCCGTACGAGTCACATATCCATGTTTCAGTTAACACTGCGCAAAACTGATTCCGAACGACAGTTACAAACTAGTTCTTGTGTAGTTGCACTCGGTTTTTTCTATTCTACTTCACTAAACATCTCCAGATGAGATCCAATTACTTGTAGGGAAATGCAAGAGACCTCGGTTATGAGGATGCACTAGGTCCATAGCTGGGACTTTGTGTATGTTCTCGAAATGCGTTTGTCGAGTGCTCATTAAGAAAGTTTCTATACAAGTTTCTGAACGAACTCCTTAAGAAAAGTTCTCCAAAAGTTCCCTATGAAAGAATTATTTGAAGCACCTGGTCATCACAAATGTTTTGACTACTTGTGGAGCCAAAACGTACTCCATATGAGTCACATATCCATGTTTCAGTTAACACTGCACAAAATTGATTCCGAACGACATTTACAAGCTAGTTCTTCTGTAGTTGCACTCGATATTCTCCATTATACTACACTAAACATCTCCATATGAGATCCAATTACTTTTAGGGAAATGCAAGAGACCTCGGTTATGAGGATGCACTAGGTCCATAGCTGGGAATTTGTGTATGTTCTCGAAATGCGTTTGCCGAGTGCTTATTAAGAAAGTTTCTATACAAGTTTCTGAACGAAGTCCGTAAGAAAAGTTCTCCAAAAGTTCCCTATGAAAGAATTAATTGAAGCACCTGGTCGTCACAAATGTTTTGACTACTTGTGGAGCCAAAACGGACTCCGTATGAGTCAGATATCCATGTTTCAGTTAACACTGCGCAAAACTGATTCCGAACGACAGTTACAGGCTAGTTCTTGTGTAGTTGCACTCGATTTTTTCCATTGTACTTCACTAAACATCTCCATATGAGATCCAATTACTTGTAGGGAAATGCAAGAGACCTCGGTTATGAGGATGCACTAGGTCCATAGCTGGGACTTTGTGTATGTTCTCGAAATGCGTTTGTCGAGTGCTC
>NC_057811.1:117720480-117721779 GCF_018294505.1 Triticum aestivum
GAAATGCGCTTGTCGAGTGCTCATTAAGAAAGTTTCTATACAAGTTTCTGAACGAACTCCTTAAGAAAAGTTCTCCAAAAGTTCCCTATGAAGGAATCCTTTCAAGCACCTGGTCGTCACAAATGTTTTGACTACTTGTGGAGTCAAAGCGGACTCCGTATGAGTCACATATCCATGTTTCAGTTAACACTGCGCAAAACTGATTCCGAACGACAGTTACAAACTAGTTCTTCTGTAGTTGCACTCGATTTTTTCCATTCTACTACACTAAACATCTCCATATGAGATACAATTACTTGTAGGGAAATGCAAGAGACCTCAGTTATGAGGATGCACTAGGTCCATTGCTGGGAATATGTGTATGTTCTCGAAATGCGTTTGTTGAGTGCTCATTAAGAAAGTTTCTATACAAGTTTCTGAATGAACTCCTTAAGAAAAGTTCTCCAAAAGTTCCCTATGAAAGAATCCTTTGAAGCACCTGGTCGTCACAAATGTTTTGACTACTTGTGGAGCCAAAACGGACTCCGTATGAGTCATATATCCATGTTTTCAGTTAACACTGCGCAAAACTGATTCCGAACGACAGTTACAAACTAGTTCTTCTGTAGTTGCACTCGATTTTTTCCATTCTACTACACTAAACATCTCCATATGAGATCCAATTACTTGTAGGGAAATGCAAGAGACCTCGGTTATGAGGATGCACTAGGTCCATAGCTGGGAATTTGTGTATGTTCTCGAAATGCGTTTGTGGAGTGCTCATTAAGAAAGTTTCTATACAAGTTTCTCAACGAACTCCTTAAGAAAAGTTCTCCATAAGTTCCCTATGAAAGAATCCTTTGAAACATCTGGTCGTCACAATTGTTTTGACTACTTGTGGAGCCAAAACGGACTCCGTACGAGTCACATATCCATGTTTCAGTTAACACTGCGCAAAACTGATTCCAAACGACAGTTACAAACTAGTTCTTGTGTAGTTGCACTCGGTTTTTTCTATTCTACTTCACTAAACATCTCCAGATGAGATCCAAATACTTGTAGGGAAATGCAAGAGACCTCGGTTATGAGGATGCACAAGGTCCATAGCTGGGACTTTGTGTATGTTCTCGAAATGCGCTTGTCGAGTGCTCATTAAGAAAGTTTCTATACAAGTTTCTGAACGAACTCCTTAAGAAAAGTTCTCCAAAAGTTCCCTATGAAGGAATCCTTTCAAGCACCTGGTCGTCACAAATGTTTTGACTACTTGTGGAGTCAAAGCGGACTCCGTATGAGTCACATATCCATGTTTCAGTTAACACT
>NC_057811.1:117721964-117722710 GCF_018294505.1 Triticum aestivum
AGTGCTCATTAAGAAAGTTTCTATACAAGTTTCTGAATGAACTCCTTAAGAAAAGTTCTCCAAAAGTTCCCTATGAAAGAATCCTTTGAAGCACCTGGTCGTCACAAATGTTTTGACTACTTGTGGAGCCAAAACGGACTCCGTATGAGTCATATATCCATGTTTTCAGTTAACACTGCGCAAAACTGATTCCGAACGACAGTTACAAACTAGTTCTTCTGTAGTTGCACTCGATTTTTTCCATTCTACTACACTAAACATCTCCATATGAGATCCAATTACTTTTAGGGAAATGCAAGAGACCTCGGTTATGAGGATGCACTAGGTCCATAGCTGGGAATTTGTGTATGTTCTCGAAATGCGTTTGCCGAGTGCTTATTAAGAAAGTTTCTATACAAGTTTCTGAACGAAGTCCGTAAGAAAAGTTCTCCAAAAGTTCCCTATGAAAGAATTAATTGAAGCACCTGGTCGTCACAAATGTTTTGACTACTTGTGGAGCCAAAACGGACTCCGTATGAGTCAGATATCCATGTTTCAGTTAACACTGCGCAAAACTGATTCCGAACGACAGTTACAGGCTAGTTCTTGTGTAGTTGCACTCGATTTTTTCCATTGTACTTCACTAAACATCTCCATATGAGATCCAATTACTTGTAGGGAAATGCAAGAGACCTCGGTTATGAGGATGCACTAGGTCCATAGCTGGGACTTTGTGTATGTTCTCGAAATGCGTTTGTCGAGTGCTC
>NC_057811.1:117723954-117727270 GCF_018294505.1 Triticum aestivum
TTTGTTGAGTGCTCATTAAGAAAGTTTCTATACAAGTTTCTGAACGAACTCCTTAAGAAAAGTTCTCCAAAAGTTCCCTATGAAAGAATCCTTTGAAGCACCTGGTCGTCACAAATGTTTTGACTACTTGTGGAGCCAAAACGGACTCCGTATGAGTCATATATCCATGTTTCAGTTAACACTGCGCAAAACTGATTCCGAACGACAGTTACAAACTAGTTCTTCTGTAGTTGCACTCGATTTTTTCCATTCTACTACACTAAAAATCTCCATATGAGATCCAATTACTTGTAGGGAAATGCAAGAGACCTCGGTTATGAGGATGCACTAGGTCCATAGCTGGGAATTTGTGTATGTTCTCGAAATGCGTTTGTGGAGTGCTCATTAAGAAAGTTTCTATACAAGTTTCTCAACGAACTCCTTAAGAAAAGTTCTCCATAAGTTCCCTATGAAAGAATCCTTTGAAACATCTGGTCGTCACAAATATTTTGACTACTTGTGGAGCCAAAACGGACTCCGTACGAGTCACATATCCATGTTTCAGTTAACACTGCGCAAAACTGATTCCGAACGACAGTTACAAACTAGTTCTTGTGTAGTTGCACTCAGTTTTTTCTATTCTACTTCACTAAACATCTCCAGATGAGATCCAATTACTTGTAGGGAAATGCAAGAGACCTCGGTTATGAGGATGCACTAGGTCCATAGCTGAGACTTTGTGTATGTTCTCGAAATGCGTTTGTCGAGTGCTCATTAAGAAATTTTCTATACAAGTTTCTGAACGAACTCCTTAAGAAAAGTTCTCCAAAAGTTCCCTATGAAAGAATTATTTGAAGCACCTGGTCGTCACAAATGTTTTGACTACTTGTGGAGCCAAAACGGACTCCGTATGAGTCACATATCCATGTTTCAGTTAACACTGCGCAAAACTGATTCCGAACGACAGTTACAAACTAGTTCTTCTGTAGTTGCACTCGATATTTTCCATTCTACTACACTAAACATCTCCATATGAGATCCAATTACTTGTAGGGAAATGTAAGAGACCTCGGTTATGAGGATGCACTAGGTCCATAGCTGGGAATTTGTGTATGTTCTCGAAATGCGTTTGTCGAGTGATTATTAAGAAAGTTTCTATACAAGTTTCTGAACGAATTCCTTAAGAAAAATTCTCCAAAAGTTCCCTATGAAAGAATCCTTTGAAGCACCTGGTCGTCACAAATGTTTTGACTACTTGTGGAGCCAAAACGGACTCCGTATGAGTCATATATCCATGTTTCAGTTAACACTGCGCAAAACTGATTCCGAACGACAGTTACAAACTAGTTCTTCTGTAGTTGCACTCGATTTTTTCCATTCTACTACACTAAACATCTCCATATGAGATCCAATTACTTGTAGGGAAATGCAAGAGACCTCGGTTATGAGGATGCACTAGGTCCATAGCTGGGAATTTGTGTATGTTCTCGAAATGCGTTTGTGGAGTGCTCATTAAGAAAGTTTCTATACAAGTTTCTCAACGAACTCCTTAAGAAAAGTTCTCCATAAGTTCCCTATGAAAGAATCCTTTGAAACATCTGGTCGTCACAAATGTTTTGACTACTTTTGGAGCCAAAACGGACTCCGTACGAGTCAGATATCCATGTTTCAGTTAACACTGCGCAAAACTGATTTCGAACGACAGTTACAAACTAGTTCTTGTGTAGTTGCACTCGGTTTTTTCTATTCTACTTCACTAAACATCTCCAGATGAGATCCAATTACTTGTAGGGAAATGCAAGAGACCTCGGTTATGAGGATGCACTAGGTCCATAGCTGGGAATTTGTGTATGTTCTCGAAATGCGTTTGTCGAGTGCTCATTAAGAAAGTTTCTATACAAGTTTCTGAACGAACTCCTTAAGAAAAGTTCTCCAAAAGTTCCCTATGAAAGAACCCTTTGAAGCACCTGGTAGTCACAAATGTTTTGACTACTTGTGGAGCCAAAACGGACTCCGTATGAGTCACATATCCATGTTTCAGTTAACACTGCGCAAAACTGATTCCGACCGACAGTTACAGGCTAGTTCTTGTGTAGTTGCACTCGATTTTTTCCATTGTACTTCACTAAACATCTCCATATGAGATCCAATTACATGTAGGGAAATGCAAGAGACCTCGGTTATGAGGATGCACTAGGTCCATAGCTGGGACTTTGTGTATGTTCTCGAAATGCGTTTGTCGAGTGCTCATTAAGAAATTTTCTATACAAGTTTCTGAACGAACTCCTGAAGAAAAGTTCTCCAAAAGTTCCCTATGAAAGAATTATTTGAAGCACCGGGTCGTCACAAATGTTTTGACTACTTGTGGAGCCAAAACGGACTCCGTATGAGTCACATATCCATGTTTTAGTTAACACTGCGCAAAACTGATTCCGAACGACAGTTACAAACTAGTTCTTCTGTAGTTGCACTCGATTTTTTCCATTCTACTACACTAAACATCTCCATATGAGATCCAATTACTTGTAGGGAAATGCAAGAGACCTCGGTTATGAGGATGCACTAGGTCCATAGCTGGGAATTTGTGTATGTTCTCGAAATGCGTTTGTCGAGTGCTTATTAAGAAATTTTCTATACAAGTTTTTGAACGAACTCCTGAAGAAAAGTTCTCCATAAGTTCCCTATGAAAGAATCCTTTGAAACATCTGGTCGTCACAAATGTTTTGACTACTTGTGGAGCCAAAACGGACTCCGTATGAGTCACATATCCATGTTTCAGTTAACACTGCGCAAAACTGATTCCGAACGACAGTTACAGGCTAGTTCTTGTGTAGTTGCACTCGATTTTTTCCATTCTACTTCACTAAACATCTCCATATGAGATCCAATTACTTGTAGGGAAATGCAAGAGACCTCGGTTATATGCACTAGGTCCATAGCTGGGAATATGTGTATGTTCTCGAAATGCGTTTGTTGAGTGCTCATTAAGAAAGTTTCTATACAAGTTTCTGAACGAACTCCTTAAGAAAAGTTCTCCAAAAGTTCCCTATGAAAGAATCCTTTGAAGCACCTGGTCGTCACAAATGTTTTGACTACTTGTGGAGCCAAAATGGACTCCGTATGAGTCACATTTCCATGTTTCAGTTAACACTGCGCAAAACTGATTCCGAATGACAGTTACAAACTAGTTCTTCTGTAGTTGCACTCGATTTTTTCCATTCTACTACACTAAACATCTCCATATGAGATCCAATTACTTGTAGGGAAATGCAAGAGACCTCGGTTATGAGGATGCACTAGGTCCATAGCTGGGAATTTGTGTATGTTCTCGAAATGC
>NC_057811.1:117727494-117728409 GCF_018294505.1 Triticum aestivum
ATGCGTTTGTTCAGTGCTCATTAAGAAAGTTTCTATACATGTTTCTGAACGAACTTCTTAAGAAAAGTTCTCCAAAAGTTCCCTATGAAAGAATCCTTTGAAGCACCTGGTCGTCACAAATGTTTTGACTACTTGTGGAGCCAAAACGGACTCCGTATAAGTCACATATCCATGTTTCAGTTAACACTGCGCAAAACTGATTCCGAACGACAGTTACAAACTAGTTCTTGTGTAGTTGCACTCGATTTTTTCCATTCTACTTCACTAAACGTTTCCATATGAGATCCAATTACTTGTAGGGAAATGCGAGAGACCTCGGTTATGAGTATGCACAAGGTCCATAGCTGGGAATTTGTGTATGTTCTCGAAATGCGTTTGTCGAGTGCTCATTAAGAAAGTTTCTATATAAGTTTTTTAACGAACTCCTTAAGAAAAGTTCTCCATAAGTTCCCTATGAAAGAATCCTTTGAAACATCTGGTCGTCACAAATGTTTTGACTACTTGTGGAGCCAAAACAGACTCCGTACGAGTCACATATCCATGTTTCAGTTAACACTGCGCAAAACTGATTCCGAACGACAGTTACAAACTAGTTCTTGTGTAGTTGCACTCGGTTTTTTCTATTCTACTTCACTAAACATCTCCAGATGAGATCCAATTACTTGTAGGGAAATGCAAGAGACCTCGATTATGAGGATGCACTAGGTCCATTGCTGGGACTTTGTGTATGTTCTCGAAATGCGTTTGTCGAGTGCTCATTAAGAAAGTTTCTATACAAGTTTCTGAACGAACTCCTTAAGAAAAGTTCTCCAAAAGTTCCCTATGAAAGAATTATTTGAAGCACCTGGTCATCACAAATGTTTTGACTACTTGTGGAGCCAAAACGGACTCCGTATGAGTCACATATCCATGTTT
>NC_057811.1:117728872-117735489 GCF_018294505.1 Triticum aestivum
AGGATGCACTAGGTCCATAGCTGGGAATTTGTGTATTTTCTCGAAATGCGTTTGTTGAGTGGTCATTAAGAAAGTTTCTATACAAGTTTCTGAACGAACTCCTTAAGAAAAGTTCTCCAAAAGTTCCCTATGAAAGAATCCTTTGAAGCACCTGGTCGTCACAAATGTTTTGACTACTTGTGGAGCCAAAACGGACTCCGTATGAGTCACATATCCATGTTTCAGTTAACACTGCGCAAAACTGATTCCGAACGACAGTTACAAACTAGTTCTTGTGTAGTTGCACTCTATTTTTTCCATTCTACTTCACTAAACATCTCCATATGAGATCCAATTACTTGTAGGGAAATGCAAGAGACCTCGGTTATGAGTAAGCACTAGTTCCATAGCTGGGAATTTGTGTATGTTCTCGAAATGCGTTTGTCGATTGCTCATTAAGAAAGTTTCTATACAAGTTTTTGAACGAACTCCTTAAGAAAAGTTCTCCATAAGTTCCCTATGAAAGAATCCTTTGAAACATCTGGTCGTCACAAATGTTTTGACTACTTGTGGAGCCAAAACGGACTCCGTACGAGTCACATATCCATGTTTCAGTTAACACTACGCAAAACTGATTCAGAGGGACAGTTACAAACTAGTTCTTCTGTAGTTATACTCGGTTTTTTCTATTCTACTTCACTAACCATCTCCAGATGAGATCCAATTACTTGTAGGGAAATGCAAGAGACCTCGGTTATGAGGATGCACTAGGTCCATAGCTAGGACTTTGTGTATGTTCTCGAAATGCGTTTGTCGAGTGCTCATTAAGAAAGTTTCTATACAAGTTTCTGAACGAACTCCTTAAGAAAAGTTCTCCAAAAGTTCCCTATGAAAGAATTATTTGAAGCACCTGGTCGTCACAAATGTTTTGAATACTTGTGGAGCTAAAACGGACTCCGTATGAGTCACATATCCATGTTTCAGTTAACACTGCGCAAAACTGATTCCGAACGACAGTTACAGGCTAGTTCTTGTGTAGTTGCACTCGATTTTTTCCATTCTACTTCACTAAACATCTCCATATGAGATCCAATTACTTGTAGGGAAATGCAAGAGACCTCGGTTATGAGGATGCACTAGGTCCATAGCTGGGACTTTGTGTATGTTCTCGAAATGCGTTTGTCGAGTGCTCATTAAGAAAGTTTCTATACAAGTTTCTGAACGAAATCCTTAAGAAAATTTCTCCAAAAGTTCCCTATGAAAGAATCCTTTGAAGCACCTGGTCGTCACAAATGTTTTGACTACTTGTGGAGCCAAAACGGACTCCGTATGAGTCACATATCCATGTTTCAGTTAACACTACGCAAAACTGATTCCGAACGACAGTTACAAACTAGTTCTTCTGTAGTTGCACTCGATATTTTCCATTCTACTACACTAAACATCTCCATATGAGATCCAATTACTCGTTGGGAAATGCAAGAGACCTCGGTTATGAGGATGCACTAGGTCCATAGCTGGGAATTTGTGTGTGTTCTCGAAATGCGTTTGTCGAGTGCTCGTTAAGAAAGTTTCTATACAACTTTCTGAACGAACTCCTTAAGAAAAGTTCTCCAAAAGTTCCCTATGAAAGAATCCTTTGAAGCACCTGGTCGTGACAAATGTTTTGACTACTTGTGGAGCCAAAACGGACGCTGTATGAGTCACATATCCATGTTTCATTTAACACTGCGCAAAACTGATTCCGAACGACAGTTACAGGCTAGTTTTTGTGTAGTTGCACTCGATTTTTTCCATTCTACTTCACTAAACATCTCCATATGAGATCCAATTACTTGTAGGGAAATGCAAGAGACCTCGGTTATGAGGATGCACTAGGTCCATAGCTGGGACTTTGTGTATGTTCTCGAAATGCGTTTGTCGAGTGCTCATTAAGAACGTTTCTATACAAGTTTCTGAACGAACTCCTTAAGAAAAGTTCTCCAAAAGTTCCCTATGAAAGAATCCTTTGAAGCACCTGGTCGTCACAAATGTTTTGACTACTTGTGGAGCCAAAACGGACTCCGTATGAGTCACATATCCATGTTTCAGTTAACACTGCGCAAAACTGATTCCGAACGACAGTTACAAACTAGTTCTTGTGTAGTTGCACTCGTTTTTTCCATTCTACTACACTAAACATCTCCATATGAGATCCAATTACTTGTAGGTAAATGCAAGAGACCTCGGTTATGAGGATGCACTAGGTCCATAGCTGGGACTTTGTGTATGTTCAAGAAATGGGTTTGTCGAGTGCTCATTAAGAAAGTTTCTATACAAGTTTCTGAACGAACTCCTTAAGAAAAGTTCTCAAAAAGTTCCCTATGAAAGAATTATTTGAAGCACCTGGTCGTCACAAATGTTTTGACTACTTGTGGAGCGAAAACGGACTCCGTATGAGTCACATATCCATGTTTCAGTTAACACTGCGCAAAACTGATTCCGAACGACAGTTACAAACTAGTTCTTCTGTAGTTCCACTCGATATTTTCCA
The DNA here is from genome assembly GCF_018294505.1 of Triticum aestivum. Classification (NCBI taxonomy): domain Eukaryota; kingdom Viridiplantae; phylum Streptophyta; class Magnoliopsida; order Poales; family Poaceae; genus Triticum; species Triticum aestivum. The sequence goes on from NC_057811.1 coordinate 117,731,385, forward strand.
TTCTACTACACTAAACATCTCCATATGAGATCCAATTACTTGTAGGGAAATGCAAGAGACCTCGGTTATGAGGATGCACTAGGTCCATAGCTGGGAATTTGTGTATGTTCTCAAAATGCGTTTGTCGAGTGCTCGTTAAGAAAGTTTCTATACAAGTTTCTGAACGAACTACTTAAGAAAAGTTCTCCAAAAGTTCCCTATGAAAGAATCCTTTGAAGCACCTGGTCGTCACAAATGTTTTGACTACTTGTGGAGCCAAAACGGACTCCGTATGAGTCACATATCCATGTTTCAGTTAACACTGCACAAAACTGATTCCGAACGACAGTTACAGGCTAGTTCTTGTGTAGTTGCACTCGATTTTTTCCATTGTACTTCACTAAACATCTCCATATGAGATCCAATTACTTGTAGGGAAATGCAAGAGACCTCAGTTATGAGGATGCACTAGGTCCATAGCTGGGACTTTGTGTATGTTCTCGAAATGCGTTTGTCAAGTGCTCATTAAGAAAGTTTCTATACAAGTTTCTGAACGAACTCCTTAAGAAAAGTTCTCCAAAAGTTCCCTATGAAAGAATCCTTTGAAGCGCCTGGTCGTCACAAATGTTTTGACTACTTGTGGAGCCAAAACGGACTCCGTATGAGTCACATATCCATGTTTCAGTTAACACTGCGCAAAACTAATTCCGAACGACAGTTACAAACTAGTTCTTCTGTAGTTGCACTCGATTTTTTCCATTGTACTACACTAAACATCTCCAGATGAGATCCAATTACTTGTAGGGAAATGCAAGACCTCGGTTATGAGGATGCACTAGGTCCATAGCTGGGACTTTGTGTATGTTCTCGAAATGCGTTTGTCGAGTGCTCGTTAAGAAAGTTTCTATACAAGTTTCTTAACGAACTCCTCAAGAAAAGTTCTCCAAAAGTTCCCTATGAAAGAATCCTTTGAAGCACCTGGTCGTCACAAATGTTTTGACTACTTGTGGAGCCAAAACGGACTCCGTATGAGTCACATATCCATGTTTCAGTTAACACTGCGCAAAACTGATTCCGAATGACAGTTACAAACTAGTTCTTGTGTAGTTGCACTCGATATTTTCCATTCTACTACACTAAACATCTCCATATGAGATCCAATTACTTGTAGGTAAATGCAAGAGACCTCGGTTATGAGGATGCACTAGGTCCATAGCTGGGACTTTGTGTATGTTCTCGAAATGCGTTTGTCGAGTGCTCATTAAGAAAGTTTCTATACAACTTTCTGAACGAACTCCTTAAGAAAAGTTCTCCAAAAGTTCCCTATGAAAGAATCCTTTGAAGCACCTGGTCATCACAAATGTTTTGACTACTTGTGGAGCCAAAACGGACTCCGTATGAGTCACATATCCATGTTTCAGTTAACACTGCGCAGAACTGATTCCGAACGACAGTTACAGGCTAGTTCTTGTGTAGTTGCACTCGATATTTTCTATTCTACTTCACTAAACATCTCCATATGAGATCCAATTACTTGTAGGGAAATGCAAGAGACCTCGGTTATGAGGATGCACTAGGTCCATAGCTGGGACTTTGTGTATGTTCTCGAAATGCGTTTGTCGAGTGCTTATTAAGAAAGTTTCTATACACGTTTCTGAACGAACTCCTTAAGAAAAGTTCTCCAAAAGTTCCCTATGAAAGAATCCTCTGAAGCACCTGGTCGTCACAAATGTTTTGACTACTTGTGGAGCCAAAACGGACTCCGTATGAGTCACAAATCCATGTTTCAGTTAACACTGCGCAAAACTGATTCCGAACGACAGTTACAGGCTAGTTCTTGTGTAGTTGCACTCGATTTTTTCCATTCTACTTCACTAAACATCTCCATATGAGATCCAATTACTTGTAGGGAAATGCAAAAGACCTCCGTTATGAGGATGCACTAGGTCCATAGATTGGACTTTGTGTATGTTCTCGACATGCGTTTGTCGAGTCCTCATTAAGAAAGTTTCTATACAAGTTTCTAAACGAACTCCTTTAGAAATGTTCTCCAAAAGTTCCCTATGAAAGAATCCTTTGAAGCACCTGGTCGTCACAAACGTTTTGACTACTTCTGGAGCCAAAACGGACTACGTATGAGGCAGATATCCATGTTTCAGTTAACCCTGCGCAAAACTGATTCCGAATGACACTTATAGAGTAGTTCTTCTGTAGTTGCACTCGGTTTTTTCCATTCTACTGCACTAAACATCTCCATATGAGATCCAATTACTTCTGGGAAATGCAAGAGACCTCGTTTATGAGGATGCAATAGGTCCATAGCTGGGAATATGTGTATGTTCTCGAAATGCGTTTGTCGAGTGCTCATTAAGAAAGTTTCTATACAAGTTTCTGAACGAACTCCTTAAGAAAAGTTCTCCAAAATTTCCCTATGAAAGAATCCTTTGAAGCACCTGGTCGTCACAAATGTTTTGACTACTTGTGGAGCCAAAACGGACTCCGTATGAGTCACATATCCATGTTTCAGTTAACACTGCGCAAAACTGATCCCGAACGACAGTTACAGGCTAGTTCTTGTGTAGTTGCACTCGATTTTTTCCATTCTACTACACTAAACATCTCCATATGAGATCCAATTACTTGTACGGAAATGCAAGAGACCTCGGTTATGAGGATGCACTAGGTCCATAGCTGGGACTTTGTGTATGTTCTCGAAATGCGTTTGTCGAGTGCTCATTAAGAAAGTTTCTATACAAGTTTCTGAACGAACTCCTGAAGAAAAGTTCTCCGTAAGTTCCCTATGAAAGAATCCTTTGAAACATCTGGTCGTCACAAATGTTTTGACTACTTGTGGAGCCAAAACGGACTCCGTACGAGTCACATATCCATGTTTCAGTTAACACTGCGCAAAACTGATTCCGAACGACAGTTACAAACTAGTTCTTGTGTAGTTGCACTCGTTTTTTCTATTCTACTTCACTAAACATCTCCAGATAAGATCCAATTACTTGTAGGGAAATGCAAGAGACCTCGGTTATGAGGATGCACTAGGTCCATAGCTGGGACTTTGTGTATGTTCTCGAAATGCGTTTGTCGAGTGCTCATTAAGAAAGTTTCTATACAAGTTTCTGAACGAACTCTTTAAGAAAAGTTCACCAAAAGTTCCCTATGAAAGAATCCTTTGAAGCACCTGGTCGTCACAAATGTTTTGACTACTTGTGGAGCCAGAACGGACTCCGTATGAGTCACATATCCATGTTTCAGTTAACACTGCGCAAAACTAATTCCGAACGACAGTTACAAACTAGTTCTTTTGTAGTTGCACTCGATTTTTTCCATTCTACTACACTAAAAATCTCCATATGAGATCCAATTACTTGTAGGGAAATGCAAGAGACCTCGGTTATGAGGATGCACTAGGTCCATAGCTGGGAATTTGTGTATGTTCTCGAAATGCGTTTGTTGAGTGCTCATTAAGAAAGTTTCTATACAAGTTTCTGAACGAACTCCTTAAGAAAAGTTCTCCAAAAGTTCCCTATGAAAGAATCCTTTCAAGCACCTGGTCGTCACAAATGTTTTGACTAGTTGTGGAGCCAAAACAGACTCCGTATGAGTCACATATCCATGTTTCAGTTAACACTGCGCAAAACTGATTCCAAACGACAGTTACAGGCTAGTTCTTGTGTAGTTGCACTCGATTTTTTCCATTGTACTTCACTAAACATCTCCATATGTGATCCAATTACATGTAGGGAAATGCAAGAGACCTCAGTTATGAGGATGCACTAGGTCCATAGCTGGGAATTTGGGTATGTTCTCGAAATGCGTTTGTCGAGTGCTCATTAAGAAAGTTTCTATACAAGTTTCTGAACGAACTCCTTAAGAAAAGTTCTCCAAAAGTTCCCTATGAAAGAATCCTTTGAAGCACCTGGCCGTCACAAATGTTTTGACCACTTGTGGAGCCAAAACAGACTCCGTACGAGTCACATATCCATGTTTCAGTTAACACTGCGCAAAACTGATTCCGAACGACAGTTACAAACTAGTTCTTGTGTAGTTGCACTCGGTTTTTTCTATTCTACTTCACTAAACATCTCCAGATGAGATCCAATTACTTGTAGGGAAA
>NC_057811.1:117735499-117737310 GCF_018294505.1 Triticum aestivum
TGAACGAACTCCTTAAGAAAAGTTCTCCATAAGTTCCCTATGAAAGAATCCTTTGAAACATCTGGTCGTCACAAATGTTTTGACTACTTGTGGAGCCAAAACGGACTCCGTACGAGTCACATATCCATGTTTCAGTTAACACTGCGCAAAACTGATTCCGAACGACAGTTACAAACTAGTTCTTGTGTAGTTGCACTCGGTTTTTTCTATTCTACTTCACTAAACATCTCCAGATGAGATCCAATTACTTGTAGGGAAATGCAAGAGACCTCGGTTATGAGGATGCACTAGGTCCATAGCTGGGACTTTGTGTATGTTCTCGAAATGCGTTTGTCGAGTGCTCATTAAGAAAGTTTCTATACAAGTTTCTGAACGAACTCCTTAAGAAAAGTTCTCCAAAAGTTCCCTATGAAAGAATCCTTTGAAGCACCTGGTCGTCACAAATGTTTTGACTACTTGTGGAGCCAAAACGGACTCCGTATGAGTCACATATCCATGTTTCAGTTAACACTGCGCAGAACTGATTCCGAACGACAGTTACAGGCTAGTTCTTGTGTAGTTGCACTCGATATTTTCTATTCTACTTCACTAAACATCTCCATATGAGATCCAATTACTAGTAGGGAAATGCAAGAGACCTCGGTTATGAGGATGCACTAGGTCCATAGCTGGGACTTTGTGTATGTTCTCGAAATGCGTTTGTTGAGTGCTCATTAAGAAAGTTTCTATACAAGTTTCTGAACGAACTCTTTAAGAAAAGTTCTCCAAAAGTTCCCTATGAAAGAATCTTTTGAAGCACCTGGTCGTCACAATTGTTTTGACTACTTGTGGAGCCAGAACGGACTCCGTATGAGTCACATATCCATGTTTCAGTTAACACTGCGCAAAACTAATTCCGAACGACAGTTACAAACTAGTTCTTTTGTAGTTGCACTCGATTTTTTCCATTCTACTACACTAAAAATCTCCATATGAGATCCAATTACTTGTAGGGAAATGCAAGAGACCTCGGTTATGAGGATGCACTAGGTCCATAGCTGGGAATTTGTGTATGTTCTCGAAATGCGTTTGTTGAGTGCTCATTAAGAAAGTTTCTATACAAGTTTCTGAACGAACTCCTTAAGAAAAGTTCTCCAAAAGTTCCCTATGAAAGAATCCTTTCAAGCACCTGGTCGTCACAAATGTTTTGACTAGTTGTGGAGCCAAAACGGACTCCGTATGAGTCACATATCCATGTTTCAGTTAACACTGCGCAAAACTGATTCCAAACGACAGTTACAGGCTAGTTCTTGTGTAGTTGCACTCGATTTTTTCCATTGTACTTCACTAAACATCTCCATATGTGATCCAATTACTTGTAGGGAAATGCAAGAGACCTCAGTTATGAGGATGCACTAGGTCTATAGCTGGGAATTTGGGTATGTTCTCGAAATGCGTTTGTCGAGTGCTCATTAAGAAAGTTTCTATACAAGTTTCTGAACGAACTCCTTAAGAAAAGTTCTCCAAAAGTTCCCTATGAAATAATCCTTTGAAGCACCTGGCCATCACAAATGTTTTGACCACTTGTGGAGCCAAAACAGACTCCGTACGAGTCACATATCCATGTTTCAGTTAACACTGCGCAAAACTGATTCCGAACGACAGTTACAAACTAGTTCTTGTGTAGTTGCACTCGGTTTTTTCTATTCTACTTCACTAAACATCTCCAGATGAGATCCAATTACTTGTAGGGAAATGCAAGAGACCTCGTTTATGAGGATGCACTAGGTCCATAGCTGGGACTTTGTGTATGTTCTCGAAATGCGTTTGTC
>NC_057811.1:117737447-117740223 GCF_018294505.1 Triticum aestivum
CATATCCATGTTTCAGTTAACACTGCGCAAAACTAATTCCGAACGACAGTTACAGGCTAGTTCTTGTGTAGTTGCACTCGATTTTTTCCATTGTACTTCACTAAACATCTCCACATGAGATCCAATTACTTGTAGGGAAATGCAAGAGACCTCGGTTATGAGGATGCACTAGGTCCATAGCTGGGAATTTGTGTATGTTATCGAAATGCGTTTGTCGAGTGCTCATTAAGAAAGTTTCTATACAAGTTTCTGAACGAACTCCTTAAGAAAAGTACTCCAAAAGTTCCCTATGAAAGAATCCTTTCAAGCACCTGGTCGTGACAAATGTTTTGACTACTTGTGGAGCCAAAACGGACTCCGTATGAGTCACATATCCATGTTTCAGTTAACACTGCGCAAATCTGATTCCGAACGACAGTTACAAGCTAGTTCTTGTGTAGTTGCACTCGATTTTTTCCATTGTACTTCACTAAACATCTCCATATGAGATCCAATTACTTGTAGGGAAATGCAAGAGACCTCAGTTGTGAGGATGCACTAGGTCCATAGCTGGGACTTTGTGTATGTTCTCGAAGTGTGTTTGTCGAGTGCTCATTAAGAAAGTTTCTATACAAGTTTCTGAATGAACTCCTTAAGAAAAGTTCTCCAAATGTTCCCTATGAAACAATCCTTTGAAGCACCTGGTCGTCACAAATGTTTTGACTACTTGTGGATCCAAAACGGACTCCGTACGAGTCACATATCCATGTTTCAGTTAACACTGCGCAAAACTGATTCCGAACGACAGTTACAAACTAGTTCTTGTGTAGTTGCACTCGGTTTTTTCCATTCTACTACACTAAACATCTCCATATGAGCTCCAATTACTTGTAGGGAAATGCAAGAGACCTCGGTTATGAGGATGCACTAGGTCCATAGCGGGGACTTTGTGCATGTTCTCGAAATGCGTTTGTCGAGTGCTCATTAAGAAAGTTTCTATACAAGTTTCTGAACGAACTCCTTAAGAAAAGTTCTCCAAAAGTTCCCTATGAAAGAATTATTTGAAGCACCTGGTCGTCACAAATGTTTTGACTACTTGTGGAGCCAAAACGGACTCCGTATGAGTCACATATCCATGTTTTAGTTAACACTGCGCAAAACTGATTCCGAACGACAGTTACAAACTAGTTCTTCTGTAGTTGCACTCGATATTCTCCATTCTACTACACTGAACATCTCCATATGAGATCCAATTACATGTAGGGAAATGCAAGAGACCTCGGTTATGAGGATGCACTAAGTCCATAGCTGGGAATATGTGTATGTTCTCGAAATGCGTTTGTTGAGTGTTCATTAAGAAAGTTTCTATACAAGTTTCTGAACGAACTCCTTAAGAAAAGTTCTCCAAAAGTTCCCTATGAAAGAATCCTTTCAAGTACCTGGTAGTCACAAATGTTTTGACAACTTGTGGAGCCAAAACGGACTCCGTATGAGTCACATATCCATGTTTCAGTTAACACTGCGCAAAACTGATTCCGAACGACAGTTACAAACTAGTTCTTGTGTAGTTGCACTCGATTTTTTCCATTCTACTACACTAAAAAATCTCCATATGAGATCCAATTACTTGTAGGGAAATGCAAGAGACCTCGGTTATGAGGATGCACTAGGTCCATAGCTGGGAATTTGTGTATGTTCTCGAAATGCGTTTGTTGAGTGCTCATTAAGAAAGTTTCTATACAAGTTTCTGAACGAACTCCTTAAGAAAAGTTCTCCAAAAGTTCCCTATGAAAGAATCCTTTCAAGAACCTGGTCGTTCCAAATGTTTTTACTACTTGTGGAGCCAAAACGGACTCCGTATGAGTCACATATCCATGTTTCAGTTAACACTGCGCAAAACTGATTCCAAACGACAGTTACAGGCTAGTTCTTGTGTAGTTGCACTCGATTTTTTCCATTGTACTTCACTAAACATCTCCATATGTGATCCAATTACTTGTAGGGAAATGCAAGAGACCTCAGTTATGAGGATGCACTAGGTCCATAGCTGGGAATTTGGGTATGTTCTCGAAATGCGTTTGTCGAGTGCTCATTAAGAAAGTTTCTATACAAGTTTCTGAACGAACTCCTTAAGAAAAGTTCTCCAAAAGTTCCCTATGAAAGAATCCTTTGAAGCAGCTGTCCATCACAAATGTTTTGACCACTTGTGGAGCCAAAACAGACTCCGTACGAGTCACATATCCATGTTTCAGTTAACACTGCGCAAAACTGATTCCGAACGACAGTTACAAACTAGTTCTTGTGTAGTTGCACTCGATTTTTTCCATTCTACTACACTAAAAAATCTCCATATGAGATCCAATTACTTGTAGGGAAATGCAAGAGACCTCGGTTATGAGGATGCACTAGGTCCATAGCTGGGAATTTGTGTATGTTCTCGAAATGCGTTTGTCGAGTGCTCATTAAGAAAGTTTCTATACAAGTTTCTGAACGAACTCCTTAAGAAAAGTTCTCCAAAAGTTCCCTATGAAAGAATTATTTGAAGCACCTGGTCATCACAAATGTTTTGACTACTTGTGGAGCCAAAACGGACTCCGTATGAGCCACATATCCATGTTTCAGTTAACACTGCGCAAAACTAATTCCGAACGACAGTTACAGGCTAGTTCTTGTGTAGTTGCACTCGATTTTTTCCATTGTACTTCACTAAACATCTCCACATGAGATCCAATTACTTGTAGGGAAATGCAAGAGACCTCGGTTATGAGGATGCACTAGGTCCATAGCTGGGAATTTG
>NC_057811.1:117741665-117742966 GCF_018294505.1 Triticum aestivum
GAGTGCTCATTAAGAAAGTTTCTATACAAGTTTCTGAACGAACTCCTTAAGAAAAGTTCTCCAAAAGTTCCCTATGAAAGAATCCTTTGAAGCACCTGGTCGTCACGAATGTTTTGACTACTTGTGGAGCCAAAACGGACTCCGTATGAGTCACATATCCATGTTTCAGTTAACACTGCGCAAAACTGATTCCGAACGACAGTTACAAACTAGTTCTTCTGTAGTTGCACTCGGTTTTTTCTATTCTACTTCACTAAACATCTCTAGATGAGATCCAATTACTTGTAGGGAAATGCAAGAGACCTCGGTTATGAGGATGCACTAGGTCCATAGCTGGTACTCTGTGTATGTTCTCGAAATGCGTTTGTTGAGTGCTCATTAAGAAAGTTTCTATACAAGTTTCTGAACGAACTCTTTAAGAAAAGTTCTCCAAAAGTTCCCTATGAAAGAATCCTTTGAAGCATATGGTCGTCACAAACGTTTTCACTACTTGTGCAGCCATAACAGACTCTGTATGAGTCACATATCCATGTTTCACTTAACACTGTGCAAAACTGATTCCGAACGACAGTTACAGACTAGTTCTTGTGTAGTTGCACTCGATTTTTTCCATTCTACTTCACTAAACATCTCCATATGAGATCCAATTACTTGTAGGGAAATGCAAGGGACCTCGGTTATGATGATGCACTAGGTCCGTAGCTGGGACTTTGTGTATGTTCTCGAAATGCGTTTGTCGAGTGGTCATTAAGAAAGTTTCTATACAAGTTTCTGAACGAACTACTTAAGAAAAGTTCTCCAAAAGTTCCCTATGAAAGAATCTTTGAAGCATCTGGTCGTCACGAATGTTTTGACTACTTGTGGAGCCAAAACGGACTCCGTATGAGTCGGATATCCATTTTTCAGTTAACACATCGCAAAACTGATTCCGAAGGACAGTTACAACCTAGTTCTTCTGTAGTTGCACTCGATTTTTTCCATTCTATTACACTAAACATCTCCATATGAGATCCAATTACTTGTAGGGAAATGCAAGAGACCTCGGTTATGAGGATGCACTAGGTCCATAGCTGGGAATTTGTGTATGTTCTCGAAATGCCTTTGTTGAGTGCTCATTAAGAAAGTTTCTATACAAGTTTCTGAACGAACTCCTTAAGAAAAGTTCTCCAAAAGTTCCCTATGAAAGAATCCTTTGAAGCACCTGGTCGTCACAAATGTTTTGACTACTTGTGGAGCCAAAACGGACTCCGTATGAGTCACATATCCATGTTTCAGTTAACACTGCGCAAAACTGATTCCGA
>NC_057811.1:117742976-117744291 GCF_018294505.1 Triticum aestivum
TCCAGATGAGATCCAATTACTTGTAGGGAAATGCAAGAGACCTCGGTTATGAGGATGCACTAGGTCCATAGCTGGGACTTTGTGTATGTTCTCGAAATGCGTTTGTCGAGTGCTCATTAAGAAAGTTTCTATACAAGTTTCTGAACGAACTCCTTAAGAAAAGTTCTCCAAAAGTTCCCTATGAAAGAATTCTTTGAAGCACCTGGTCGTCACAAATGTTTTGAATACTTGTGGAGCCAAAACGGACTCCGTATGAGTCACATATCCATGTTTCAGTTAACACTGCGCAAAACTGATTCCGAACGACAGTTACAAACTAGTTCTTCTGTAGTTGCACTCGATTTTTTCCATTCTACTACACTAAACATCTCCATATGAGATCCAATTACTTGTAGGGAAATGCAAGAGACCTCGGTTATGAGGATGCACTAGGTCCATAGCTGGGAATTTGTGTATGTTCACGAAATGCGTTTGTCGAGTGCTCATTAAGAAAGTTTCTATACATGTTTTTGAACGAACTCCTTAAGAAAAGTTCTCCATAAGTTCCCTATGAAAGAATCCTTTGAAACATCTGGTCGTCAATAATGTTTTGACTACTTGTGGAGCCAAAACGGACTCCGTACGAGTCACATATCCATGTTTCAGTTAACACTGCGCAAAACTGATTCCGAACGACAGTTACAAACTAGTTCTTGTGTAGTTGCACTCGGTTTTTTCTATTCTACTTCACTAAACATCTCCAGATGAGATCCAATTACTTGTAGGGAAATGCAAGAGACCTCGGTTATGAGGATGCACTAGGTCCATAGCTGGGAATTTGTGTATGTTCTCGAAATGCGTTTGTCGAGTGCTCATTAAGAAAGTTTCTATACAAGTTTCTGAACGAACTCCTTAAGAAAACTTCTCCAGAAGTTCCCTATGAAAGAATCCTTTGAAGCACCTGGTCGTCACAAATGTTTTGAATACTTGTGGAGCCAAAACGGACTGCGTATGAGTCACATATCCATGTTTCAGTTAACACTGCGCAAAACTGATTCCGAACGACAGTTACAAACTAGTTCTTCTGTAGTTGCACTCGATTTTTTCCATTCTACTACACTAAACATCTCCATATAAGATCCAATTACTTGTAGGGAAATGCAAGAGACCTCGGTTATGAGGATGCACTAGGTCCATAGCTGGGAATATGTGTATGTTCTCGAAATGCGTTTGTTGAGTGCTCATTAAGAAAGTTTCTATACAAGTTTCTGAACGAACTCCTTAAGAAAAGTTCTCCAAAAGTTCCCTATGAAAGAATCCTTTGAAGCACCTGGTC
>NC_057811.1:117744301-117745453 GCF_018294505.1 Triticum aestivum
ACATATCCATGTTTCAGTTAACACTGTGCAAAACTGATTCCGAACGACAGTTACAAACTAGTTCTTGTGTAGTTGCACTCGGTTTTTTCTATTCTACTTCACTAAACATCTCCATATGAGATCCAATAACTTGTAGGGAAATGCAAGAGACCTCGGTTAGGAGGATGCACTAGGTCCATAGCTGGGACTTTGTGTATGTTCTCGAAATGCGTTTGTCGAGTGCTCATTAAGAAAGTTTCTATACAAGTTTCTGAACGAACTCCTTAAGAAAAGTTCTCCAAAAGTTCCCTATGAAAGAATCCATTGAAGCACCTGGTCGTCATAAATGTTTTGACTACTTGTGGAGCCAAAACGGACTCCGTAAGAGTCACATATCCATGTTTCAGTTAACACTGCGCAAAACTGATTCCGAACGACAGTTACAAACTAGTTCTTGTGTAGTTGCACTCGATTTTTTCCATTCTACTTCACTAAACATCTCCATATGAGATCCAATTACTTGTAGGGAAATGCAAGAGACCTCGGTTATGAGTATGCACTAGGTCCATAGCTGGGAATTTGTGTATGTTCTCGAAATGCGTTTGTCGAGTGCTCATTAAGAAAGTTTCTATACAAGTTTCTGAACGAACTCCTTAAGAAAACTTCTCCAGAAGTTCCCTATGAAAGAATCCTTTGAAGCACCTGGTCGTCACAAATGTTTTGAATACTTGTGGAGCCAAAACGGACTCCGTACGAGTCACATATCCATGTTTCAGTTAACACTGCGCAAAACTGATTCCGAACGACAGTTACAAACTAGTTCTTCTGTAGTTGCACTCGATTTTTTCCATTCTACTACACTAAACATCTCCATATAAGATCCAATTACTTGTAGGGAAATGCAAGAGACCTCGGTTATGAGGATGCACTAGGTCCATAGCTGGGAATATGTGTATGTTCTCGAAATGCGTTTGTTGAGTGCTCATTAAGAAAGTTTCTATACAAGTTTCTGAACGAACTCCTTAAGAAAAGTTCTCCAAAAGTTCCCTATGAAAGAATCCTTTGAAGCACCTGGTCATCACGAATGTTTTGACTACTTGTGGAGCCAAAACGGACTCCGTATGAGTCACATATCCATGTTTCAGTTAACACTGCGCAAAACTGATTCCGAAC
>NC_057811.1:117745709-117755417 GCF_018294505.1 Triticum aestivum
CTCATTAAGAAAGTTTCTATACAAGTTTCTGAACGAACTCCTTAAGAAAAGTTCTCCAAAAGTTCCCTATGAAAGAATCCTTTGAAGCACCTGGTCGTCACAAATGTTTTGACTACTTGTGGAGCCAAAATGGACTCCGTATGAGTCACATTTCCATGTTTCAGTTAACACTGCGCAAAACTGATTCCGAACGACAGTTACAAACTAGTTCTTCTGTAGTTGCACTCGATTTTTCCATTCTACTACACTAAACATCTCCATATGAGATCCAACTACTTGTAGGGAAATGCAAGAGACCTCGGTTATGAGGATGCACTGGGTGCATAGCTGGGACTTTGTGTATGTTCTCGAAATGCGTTTGTTGAGTGCTCATTAAGAAAAGTTTCTATACAAGTTTCTGAACGAACTCCTTAAGAAAAGTTCTCCAAAAGTTCCCTATGAAAGAATCCTTTGAAGCACCTGGTCGTCATAAATGTTTTGACTACTTGTGGAGCCAAAACGGACTCCGTATGAGTCACATATCCATGTTTCTGTTAACACTGCGCAAAACTGATTCCGAGCGACAGTTACAAACTAGTTCTTCTGTAGTTGCACTCGGTTTTTTCTATTCTACTTCACTAAACATCTCCAGATGAGATCCAATTACTTGTAGGGAAATGCAAGAGACCTCGGTTATGAGGATGCACTAGGTCCATAGCTGGTACTCTGTGTATGTTCTCGAAATGCGTTTGTTGAGTGCTCATTAAGAAAGTTTCTATACAAGTTTCTGAACGAACTCTTTAAGAAAAGTTCTCCAAAAGTTCCCTATGAAAGAATCCTTTGAAGCATCTGGTCGTCACAAACGTTTTCACTACTTGTGGAGCCATAACAGACTCTGTATGAGTCAGATATCCATGTTTCACTTAACATTGTGCAAAACTGATTCCGAACGACAGTTACAGACTAGTTCTTGTGTAGTTGCACTCGATTTTTTCCATTCTACTTCACTAACCATCTCCATATGAGATCCAATTACTTGTAGGGAAATGCAAGGGACCTCGGTTATGATGATGCACTAGGTCCGTAGCTGGGACTTTGTGTATGTTCTCGAAATGCATTTGTCGAGTGGTCATTAAGAAAGTTTCTATACAAGTTTCTGAACGAACTACTTAAGAAAAGTTCTCCAAAAGTTCCCTATGAAAGAATCTTTGAAGCATCTGGTCGTCACAAACGTTTTGACTACCGCTGGAGCCAAAATAGACTCCGTATGAGTCGGATATCCATTTTTCAGTTAACACTTCGCAAAACTGATTCCGAACGACAGTTACAAACTAGTTCTTCCGTAGTTGCACTCGATTTTTTCCATTCTACTTCACTAAACATCTCCATATGAGATCCAATTACTTGGAGGGAAATGCACGAGACCTCGATTATGAGGATGCACTAGGTCCATAGCTGGGAATTTGTGTATGTTCTCGAAATACGTTTGTCGAGTGCTCATTAAGAAAGTTTCTATACAAGTTTCTGAACGAACTCTTTAAGAAAAGTTCTCCAAAAGTTCCCTATGAAAGAATTATTTGAAGAACCTGGTCATCACAAATTTTTTGACTACTTGTGGAGCCAAAACGGACTCCGTATGAGTCACATATCCATGTTTCAGGTAACGCTGCGCAAAACTGATTCCGAACGACAGTTACAAACTAGTTCTTCTGTAGTTGCACTCGATATTTTCTATTCTAATTCACTAAACATATCCAGATGAGATCCAATTACTTGTAGGGAAATGCAAGAGACCTCGGTTATGAGGATGCACTAGGTCCATAGCTGGGACTTTGTGTATGTTCTCGAAATGAGTTTGTCGAGTGCTCATTAAGAAAGTTTCTATACAAGTTTCGGAACGAACTCCTTAAGAAAAGTTCTCCAAAAGTTCCCTATGAAAGAATTATTTGAAGCACCTGGTCGTCACAAATGTTTTGACTACTTTTGGAGCCAAAACGGACTCCGTATGAGTCAGATATCCATGTTTCAGTTAACACTGCGCAAAACTGATTCCGAACGACAGTTACAAACTAGTTCTTCTGTAGTTGCACTCGATATTTTCCATTCTACTACACTAAACATCTCCATATGAGATCCAATAACTTGTAGGGTAATGCAAGAGACCTCGGTTATGAGGATGCACTAGGTCCATAGCTGGGAATTTTTGTATGTTCTCGAAATGCGTTTGTCGAGTGCTCATTAAGAAAGTTTCTATACAAGTTTCTGAACGAACTCCTTAAGAAAAGTTCTCCAAAAGTTCCCTATGAAAGAATCCTTTGAAGCACCTGGTCGTCACAAATGTTTTGACTAATTGTGGAGCCAAAACGGACTCCGTATGAGTCACATATCCATGTTTCAGTTAACACTGCGCAAAACTGATTCCGAACGACAGTTACAAACTAGTTCTTGTGTAGTTGCACTCGATTTTTTCCATTCTACTTCACTAAACATTTCCATATGAGATCCAATTACTTGTAGGTAAATGCAAGAGACCTCAGTTATGAGTATGCACTAGGTCCATAGCTGGGAATTTGTGTATGTTCTTGAAATGCGTTTGTCGAGTGCTCATTAAGAAAGTTTCTATACAAGTTTTTGAACGAACTCCTTAAGAAAAGTTCTCCAAAAGTGCCCTATGAAAGAATCCTTTGAAACACCTGGTCGTCACAAATGTTTTGACTACTTGTGGAGCCAAAACGGACTCCGTACGAGTCACATATCCATGTTTCAGTCAACACTGCGCAAAACTGATTCCGAACGACAGTTACAAACTAGTTCTTCTGTAGTTGCACTCGGTTTTTTCTATTCTACTTCACTAAACATCTCCAGATGAGATCCAATTACTTGTAGGGGAATGCAAGAGACCTCGGTTATGAGGATGCACTAGGTCCATAGCTGGGACTTTGTGTATGTTCTCGAAATGCGTTTGTCGAGTGCTCATTAAGAAAGTTTCTATACAAGTTTCTGAACGAACTCCTTAAGAAAAGTTCTCCAAAAGTTCCCTATGAAAGAATCCATTGAAGCACCTGGTCGTCACAAATGTTTTGACTACTTGTGGAGCCAAAACGGACTCCGTATGAGTCACATATCCATGTTTCAGTTAACACTGCGCAAAACTGATTCCGAACGACAGTTACAGACTAGTTCTTGTGTAGTTGCACTCGATTTTTTCCATTCTACTTCACTAAACATCGCCATATGAGATCTAATTACTTGTAGGGAAATGAAAGAGACCTCGGTTATGAGGATGCACTAGGTCCATAGCTGGGACTTTGTGTATGTTCTCGAAATGCGTTTGTCGAGTGCTCATTAAGAAAGTTTCTATACAATTTTCAGAACAAACTCCTTAATAAAAGCTCTCCAAAAGTTCCGTATGAAAGAATCCTTTGAAGCATCTGGTCGTCACAAACGTTCTGACTACTTGTGGAGCCAAAACGGATTCCGTACGACTCACATATCCATGTTTCAGTTAACACTGCGCAAAACAGATTCCGAACGACAGTTACAAACTAGTTCTTCTGTAGTTGCACTCGATTTTTTCCATTCTACTACACTAAACATCTCCATATGAGATCCAATTACTTGTAGGGAAATGCAAGAGACCTCGGTTATGAGGATGCACTAGGTCCATAGCTGGGAATTTGTGTATGTTCTCGAAGTGCGTTTGTTGAGTGCTCATTAAGAAAGTTTCTATACAAGTTTCTGAACGAACTCCTTAAGAAAAGTTCTCCAAAAGTTCCCTATGAAAGAATCATTTGAAGCACCTGGTCGTCACAAATGTTTTGACTACTTGTGGAGCCAAAACGGACTCCGTATGAGTCACATATCCATGTTTCAGTTAACACTGCGCAAAACTGATTCCGAACGACAGTTACAAACTAGTTCTTGTGTAGTTGCACTCGATTTTTTCCATTCTACTTCACTAAACATCTCCATATGAGATCCAATTACTTGTAGGGAAATGCAAGAGACCTCGGTTATGAGTATGCACTAGGTCCATAGCTGGGAATTTGTGTATGTTCTCGAAATGCGTTTGTCGAGTGCTCATTAAGAAAGTTTCTATACAAATTTTTGAACGAACTCCTTAAGAAAAGTTCTCCATAAGTTCCCTATGAAAGAATCCTTTGAAACATCTGGTCGTCACAAATGTTTTGACTACTTGTGGAGCCAAAACGGACTCCGTACGAGTCACATATCCATGTTTCAGTTAACACTGCGCAAAACTGATTCCGAGCGACAGTTACAAACTAGTTCTTCTGTAGTTGCACTCGGTTTTTTCTATTCTACTTCACTAAACATATCCAGATGAGATCCAATTACTTGTAGGGAAATGCAAGAGACCTTGGTTATGAGGATGCACTAGGTCCGTAGCTGGTACTCTGTGTATGTTCTCGAAATGCGTTTCTTGAGTGCTCATTAAGAAAGTTTCTATACAAGTTTCTGAACGAACTCTTTAAGAAAAGTTCTCCAAAAGTTCCCTATGAAAGAATCCTTTGAAGCATCTGGTCTGCACAAACGTTTTCACTACTTGTGGAGCCATAACAGACTCTGTATGAGTCAGATATCCATGTTTCACTTAACACTGTGCAAAACTGATTCCGAACGACAGTTACAGACTAGTTCTTGTGTAGTTGCACTCGATTTTTTCCATTCTACTTCACTAAACATCTCCATATGAGATCCAATTACTTGTAGGGAAATGCAAGGGACCTCGGTTATGATGATGCACTAGGTCCGTAGCTGGGACTTTGTGTATGTTCTCGAAATGCGTTTGTCGAGTGGTCATTAAGAAAGATTCTATACAAGTTTCTGAACGAACTACTTAAGAAAAGTTCTCCAAAAGTTCCCTATGAAAGAATCTTTGAAGCATCTGGTCGTCACAAACGTTTTGACTACTTGGGGAGCCAAAACGGACTCCGTATGAGTCGGATATCCATTTTTCAGTTAACACTTCGCAAAACTGATTCCGAACGACAGTTACAAACTAGTTCTTCTGTAGTTGCACTCGATTTTTTCCATTCTACTACACTAAACATCTCCATATGAGATCCAATTACTTGTAGGGAAATGCAAGAGACCTCGGTTATGAGGATGCACTAGGTCCATAGCTGAGAATTTGTGTATGTTCTCAAAATGCGTTTGTCGAGTGCTCATTAAGAAAGTTTCTATACAAGTTTCTGAACGAACTCCTGAAGAAAAGTTCTCCAAAAGTTCCCTATGAAAGAATCCTTTGAAGCACCTGGTCGTCACAAATGTTTTGACTACTTGTGGAGCCAAAACGGACTCCGTATGAGTCACATATCCATGTTTCAGTTAACAGTGCGCAAACTGATTCCGAACGACAGTTACAAACTAGTTCTTCTGTAGTTGCACTCGATTTTTTCCATTCTACTACACTAAACATCTCCATATGAGATCCAATTACTTGTAGGGTAATGCAAGAGACCTCGGTTATGAGGATGCACTAGGTCCATAGCTGGGAATTTTTGTATGTTCTCGAAATGCGTTTGTCGAGTGCTCATTAAGAAAGTTTCTATACAAGTTTCTGAACGAACTCCTTAAGAAAAGTTCTCCAAAAGTTCCCTATGAAAGAATCCTTTGAAGCACCTGGTCGTCACAAATGTTTTGACTACTTGTGGAGCCAAAACGGACTCCGTACGAGTCACATATCCATGTTTCAGTTAACACTGCGCAAAACTGATTCCGAACGACAGTTACAAACTAGTTCTTGTGTAGTTGCACTCGGTTTTTTCCATTCTACTACACTAAACATCTCCATATGAGATCCAATTACTTGTAGGGAAATGCAAGAGACCTCGGTTATGAGGATGCACTAGGTCCATAGCTGGGACTTTGTGTATGTTCTCGAAATGCGTTTGTCGAGTGCTCATTAAGAAAGTTTCTATACAAGTTTCTGAACGAACTCCTTAAGAAAAGTTCTCCAAAAGTACCCTATGAAAGAATTACTTCAAGCATCTGGTCGTCACAAATGTTTTGACTACTTGTGGAGCCAAAACAGACTCCGTATGAGTCAGATATCCATGTTTCAGTTAACACTGCGCAAAACTGATTCCGAACGACAGTTACAGACTAGTTCTTGTGTAGTTGCACTCGATTTTGTCAATTCGACTTCACTAAACATCTCCATATGAGATCCAATTACTTGTAAGGAAATTCAAGAGACCTCAGTTATGAGGATGCACTAGGTCCATAGCTGGGACTTTGTGTATGTTCTCGAAATGCGTTTGTCGAGTGCTTATTAAGAAAGTTTCTATACAAGTTTCGGAACGAACTCCTTAAGAAAAGTTCTCCAAAAGTTCCCTATGAAAGAAATATTTGAATCACCTGGTCGTCACAAATGTTTTGACTACTTTTGGAGCCAAAACGGACTCCGTATGAGTCACATATCCATGTTTCAGTTAAAACTGCGCAAACAGATTCCGAACGACAGTTACAAACTAGTTCTTCTGTAGTTGCACTCGATATTTTCCATTCTACTACACTAAACATCTCCATATGAGATCCATTTACTTGTAGGGTAATGCAAGAGACCTCGGTTATGAGGATGCACTAGGTCCATAGCTGGGAATTTGTGTATGTTCTCGAAATCCGTTTGTCGAGTGCTCATTAAGAAAGTTTCTATACAAGTTTCTGAACGAACTCCTTAAGAAAAGTTCTCCAAAAGTTCCCTATGAAAGAATCCTTTGAAGCACCTGGTTGTCACAAATGTTTTGACTACTTGTGGAGCCAAAACGGACTCCGTATGAGTCACATATCCATGTTTCAGTTAACACTGCGCAAAACTGATTCCGAACGACAGTTACAGGCTAGTTCTTGTGTAGTTGCACTCGATTTTTTCCATTGTACTTCACTAAACAGCTCCATATGAGATTCAATTACTAGTGGGGAAATGCAAGAGACCTCGGTTATGGTGATGCACTAGGTCCATAGCTGGGAATTTGTGTATGTTCTCGAAATGCGTTTGTCGAGTGCTCATTAAGAAAGTTTCTATACAAGTTTCTGAACGAACTCCTTAAGAAAAGTTCTCCAAAAGTTCCCTATGAAAGAATCCTTTGAAGCACCTGGTTGTCAAAAATGTTTTCACTACTTGTGGAGCCAAAACGGACTCCGTATGAGTCACGTATCCATGTTTCAGTTAACACTGCGCAAAACTGATTCCGAACAAAAGTTACAAACTAGTTCTTCTGTAGTTGCACTCGATTTTTTCCATTCAACTACACTAAACATCTCCATATGAGATCCAATTACTTGTAGGGAAATGCAAGAGACCTCGGTTATGAGGATGCACTAGGTCCATAGCTGGGAATATGTGTATGTTCTCGAAATGCGTTTGTTGAGTGCTCATTAAGAAAGTTTCTATACAAGTTTCTGAACGAACTCCTTAAGAAAAGTTCTCCAAAAGTTCCTTATGAAAGAATCCTTTGAAGCACCTGGTCGTCACAAATGTTTTGACTACTTGTGGAGCCAAAACGGACTCCGTATGAGTCACATATCCATGTTTCAGTTAACACTGCGCAAAACTGATTCTGAACGACGGTTACAAACTAGTTCTTCTGTAGTTGCACTCGATTTTTTCCATTCTACTACACTAAACATCTCCATATGAGATCCAATTACTTGTAGGGAAATGCAAGAGACCTCGGTTATGAGGATGCACTAGGTCCATAGCTGGGAATTTGTGTATGTTCTCGAAATGCGTTTGTTGAGTGCTCATTAAGAAAGTTTCTATACAAGTTTCTGAACGAACTCCTTAAGAAAAGTTCTCCAAAAGTGCCCTATGAAAGAATCCTCTGAAGCACCTGGTCGTCACAAATGTTTTGACTACTTGTGGAGCCAAGACGGACTCGGTATGAGTCACATATCCATGTTTCAGTTAACACTGCGCAAAGCTGATTCCGAACGACAGTTACAAACTAGTTCTTGTGTAGTTGCACTCGATTTTTTCCATTCTACTTCACTAAACATCTCCATATGAGATCCAATTACTTGTAGGGAAATGCAAGAGACCTCGGTTATGAGTATGCACTAGGTCCATAGCTGGGAATTTGTGTATGTTCTCGAAATGCGTTTGTTGAGTGCTCATTAAGAAAGTTTCTATACAAGTTTTTGAACGAACTCCTAAAGAAAATTTCTCCAGAAGTTCCCTATGAAAGAATCCTTTGAAGCACCTGGTCGTCACAAATGTTTTGACTACTTGTGGAGCCAAAACGGACTCCGTATGAGTCACATATCCATGTTTCAGTTAACACTGCGCAAAACTGATTCCGAACGACAGTTACAAACTAGTTCTTGTGTAGTTGCACTCGGTTTTTGCCATTCTACTTCACTAAACATCTCCATATGAGATCCAATTACTTGTAAGGAAATGCGAGAGACCTCGGTTATGAGGATGCACCAGGTCCATAGCTGGGACTTTGTGTATGTTCTCGACATGCGTTTGTCGAGTCCTCATTAAGAAAGTTTCTATACAAGTTGCTGAACGAACTTCTTTAGAAAAGTTCTCCAAAAGTTCCCTATGAAAGAATCCTTTCATGCACCTGTTCGTCACAAATGTTTTGACTACTTGTGGAGCCAAAACGGACTACGTATGAGTCACATATCCATGTTTCAGTTAACACTGCGCAAAACTGATTCCGAACGACAGTTACAGGCTAGTTCTTGTGTAGTTGCACTCGATTTTTTCCATTGTACTTCACTAAACATCTCCATATGAGATCCAATTACTTGTGGGGAAATGCAAGAGACCTCGGTTATGGGGATGCACTAGGTCCATAGCTGGGACATTGTGTATGTTCTCGAAATGCGTTTGTCGAGTGCTCATTAAGTAAGTTTCTATACAAGTTTCTGAATGAACTCCTTAAGAAAAGTTCTCCAAAAGTTCCCTATGAAAGAATTCTGTGAAGCACCTAGTCGTCACAAATGTTTTGACTACTTGTGGAGCCCAAACGGACTCCGTATGAGTCACATATCCATGTTTCAGTTAACACTGCGAAAAACTGATTCCGAACGACAGTTACAAAGTAGTTCTTCTGTAGTTGCACTCGATTTTTTCCATTCTACTACACTAAACATCTCCATATGAGATCCAATTACTTGGAGGGAAATGCAAGATACCTCGGTTATGATGATGCACTAGGTCCATAGCTGGGAATATGTGTATGTTCTCGAAATGCGTTTGTTGAGTGCTCATTAAGAAAGTTTCTATACAAGTTTCTGAACGAACTCCTTAAGAAAAGTTCTCCAAAAGTTCCCTATGAAAGAATCCTTTGAAGCACCTGGTCGTCACAAATGTTTTGACTACTTGTGGAGCCAAAATGGACTCCATATGAGTCACATATCCATGTTTCAGTTAACACTGCGCAAAACTGATTCCGAACGACAGTTACAAACTAGTTCTTCTGTAGTTGCACTCGATTTTTTCCATTCTACTACACTAAACATCTCCATATGAGATCCAATTACTTGTAGGGAAATGCAAGAGACCTCGGTTATGAGGATGCACTAGGTCCATAGCTGGGAATTTGTGTATGTTCTCGAAATGCGTTTGTGGAGTGCTCATTAAGAAAGTTTCTATACAAGTTTCTCAACGAACTCCTTAAGAAAAGTTCTCCATAAGTTCCCTATGAAAGAATCCTTTGAAACATCTGGTCGTCACAAATGTTTTGACTACTT
>NC_057811.1:117755427-117761536 GCF_018294505.1 Triticum aestivum
GCAAAACTGATTCCGAACGACAGTTACAAACTAGTTCTTCTGTAGTTGCACTCGATTTTTTCCATTCTACTAAACTAAACATCTCCATATGAGATCCAATTACTTGTAGGGAAATGGAAGAGACCTCGGTTATGAGGATGCACTAGGTCCATAGCTCAGACTTTGTGTATGTTCTCGAAATGCGTTTGTTGAGTGCTCATTAAGAAAGTTTCTATACAAGTTTCTGAACGAACTCCTTAAGAAATGTTCTCCAAAAGTTCCCTATGAAAGAATCCTTTGAAGCACCTGGTCGTCACAAATGTTTTGACTACTTGTGGAGCCAAAACGGACTCCGTATGAGTCACATATCCATGTTTCGGTTAACACTGCGCAAAACTAATTCCGAACGACAGTTACAAACTAGTTCTTGTGTAGTTGCACCAGATTTTTTCCATTCTACTTCACTAAACATCTCAATATGAGATCCAATTACTTGTAGGGAAATGCAAGAGACCTCGGTTATGAGTATGCACTAGGTCCATAGCTGGGAATTTGTGTATGTTCTCGAAATGCGTTTGTCGAGTGCTCATTAAGAAAGTTTCTATACAAGTTTTTGAACGAACTCCTTAAGAAAAGTTCTCCATAAGTTCCCTATGAAAGAATCTTTTGAAACATCTGGTCGTCACAAATGTTTTGACTACTTGTAGAGCCAAAACGGACTCCGTATGAGTCACATATCCATGTTTCAGTTAACACTGCGCAAAACTGATTCCGAACGACAGTTACAAAGTAGTTCTTGTGTAGTTGCACTCGGTTTTTTCTATTCTACTTCACAAAACATCTCCAGATGAGATCCAATTAGTTGTAGGGAAACGCAAGAGACCTCGGTTATGAGGATGCACTAGGTCCATAGCTGGGAATTGTGTATGTTCTCGAAATGCGTTTGTCGAGTGCTCACTAAGAAAGTTTCTATACAAGTTTCTGAACGAACTCCTGAAGAAAAGTTCTCCAAAAGTTCCCTATGAAAGAATTGTTTGAAGCACCTGGTCGTCACAAATGTTTTGACTACTTGTGGAGCCAAAACAGACTCCGTATGAGTGAGATATCCATGTTTCAGTTAACACTGCGCAAAACTGATTCCGAACGACAGTTACAGACTAGTTCTTGTGTAGTTGCACTCGATTTTTTCCATTCTACTTCACTAAACATCTCCATATGAGATCCAATTACTTTTAGGTAAATGCAACAGACCTCGGTTATGAGGATGCACTAGGTCCATAGATGGGACTTTGTGTATGTTCTCGACATGCATTTGTCAAGTCCTCATTAAGAAAGTTTCTATACAAGTTTCTGAACGAACTCCTTTAGAAAAGTTCTCCAAAAGTTCCCTATGAAAGAATCCTTTCAAGCACCTGGTCGTCACAAATGTTTTGACTACTTGTGGAGCCAAAACGGACTCCGTATGAGTCACATATCCATGTTTCAGTTAACACTGCGCAAAACTGATTCCGAACGACAGTTACAGGCTAGTTCTTGTGTAGTTGCACTCGATTTTTTCCATTGTACTTCACTAAACAGCTCCATATGAGATCCAATTACTTGTGGGGAAATGCAAGAGACCTCGGTTATGGTGATGCACTAGGTCTAAAGCTGGGACTTTGTGTATGTTCTCGAAATGCGTTTGTTGAGTGCTCATTAAGAAAGTTTCTATACAAGTTTCTGAACGAACTCCTTAAGAAAAGTTCTCCAAAAGTTCCCTATGAAAGAATCCTTTGAAGCACCTGGTCATCACAAATGTTTTGACTACTTGTGGAGCCAAAACGGACTCCATATGAGTAACATATCCATGTTTCTGTTAACACTGCGCAAAACTGATTCCGAACGACAGTTACAAACTAGTTCTTCTGTAGTTGCACTCAATTTTTTCCATTCTACTACACTAAACATCTCCATATGAGATCCAATTACTTGTAGGGAAATGCAAGAGACCTCGGTTATGAGGATGCACTAGGTCCATAGCTGGGAATATGTGTATTTTCTCGAAATGCGTTTGTTGAGTGCTCATTAAGAAAGTTTCTTTACAAGTTTCTGAACGAACTCCTTAAGAAAAGTTCTCCAAAAGTTCCCTATGAAAGAATCCTTTGAAGCACCTGCTCGTCACAAATGTTTTGACTACTTGTGGAGCCAAAACAGACTCCATATGAGTCACATATCCATGTTTCAATTAACACTGCGCAAAACTGATTCCGAACGACAGTAACAAACTAGTTCTTCTGTAGTTGCACTCGATTTTTTCCATTCTACTACACTAAACATCTCCATATGAGATCCAATTACTTGTAGGGAAATGCAAGAGACCTCGGTTATGAGGATGCACTAGGTCCATAGCTCAGACTTTGTGTATGTTCTCGAAATGCGTTTGTTGAGTGCTCATTAAGAAAGTTTCTATACAAGTTTCTGAACGAACTCCTTAAGAAATGTTCTCCAAAAGTTCCCTAGGAAAGAATCTTTTGAAGCACCTGGTAGTCACAAATGTTTTGACTACTTGTGGAGCCAAAACGGACTCCGTATGAGTCACATATCCATGTTTCAGTTAACACTACGCAAAACTAATTCTGAACGACAGTTACAAACTAGTTCTTGTGTAGTTGCACTCGATTTTTTCCATTCTACTTCACTAAACATCTCCATATGAGATCCAATTACTTGTAGGGAAATGCAAGAGACCTCGGTTATGAGTATGCACTAGGTCCATAGCTGGGAGCTTGTGTATGTTCTCGAAATGCATTTGTCGAGTGCTCATTAAGAAAGTTTCTATACAAGTTTTTGAACGAACTCCTTAAGAAAAGTTCTCCATAAGTTCCCTATGAAAGAATCCTTTGAAACATCTGGTCGTCACAAATGTTGTGACTACTTGTGGAGCCAAAACGGACTCCGTATGAGTCACATATCCATGTTTCAGTTAACACTGTGCAAAACTGATTCCGAACGACAGTTACAAACTAGTTCTTGTGTAGTTGCACTCGGTTTTTTCTATTCTACTTCACAAAACATCTCCAGATGAGATCCAATTACTTGTAGGGAAATGCAAGAGACCTCGGTTATGAGGATGCACTAGGTCCATAGCTGGGACTTTGTGTATGTTCTCGAAATGCGTTTGTCGAGTGCTCACTAAGAAAGTTTCTATACAAGTTTCTGAACGAACTCCTTAAGAAAAGTTCTCCAAAAGTTCCCTATGAAAGAATTATTTGAAGCACCTGGTCCTCACAAATGTTTTGACTACTTGTGGAGCCAAAACAGACTCCGTATGAGTCAGATATCCATGTTTCAGTTAACACTGCGCAAAACTGATTCCGAACGACAGTTACAGACTAGTTCTTGTGTAGTTGCACTCGATTTTTTCCATTCTACTTCACTAAACATCTCCATATGAGATCCAATTACCTCTAGGTAAATGCAACAGACCTCGGTTATGAGGATGCACTAGGTCCATATATGGGACTTTGTGTATGTTCTCGACATGCGTTTGTCGAGTCCTCATTAAGAAAGTTTCTATACAAGTTTCTGAACGAACTCCTTTAGAGAAGTTCTCCAAAAGTTCCCTATGAAAGAATCCTTTCAAGCACCTGGTCGTCACAAATGTTTTGACTACTTGTGGAGCCAAAACGGACTCCGTATGAGTCACATATCCATGTTTCAGTTAACACTGCGCAAACATGATTCCGAACGACAGTTACAGGCTAGTTCTTGTGTAGTTGCACTTGATTTTTTCCATTGTAATTCACTAAACAGCTCCATATGAGATCCAATTACTTGTGGGGAAATTCATGAGACCCCGGTTATGGTGATGCACTAGGTCTAAAGCTGGGACTTTGTGTATGTTCTCGAAATGCGTTTGTTGAGTGCTCATTAAGAAAGTTTCTATACAAGTTTCTGAACGAACTCCTTAAGAAAAGTTCTCCAAAAGTTCGCTATGTAAGAATCCTTTGAAGCACCTGGTCGTCACAAATGTTTTGACTACTTGTGGAGCCAAAACGGACTCCATATGAGTCACATATCCATGTTTCAGTTAACACTGCGCAAAACTGATTCCGAACGACAGTTACAAACTAGTTCTTCTGTAGTTGCACTCGATTTTTTCCATTCTACTACACTAAACATCTCCATATGAGATCCAATTACTTGTAGGGAAATGCAAGAGACCTCGGTTATGAGGATGCACTAGGTCCATAGCTCAGACTTTGTGTATGTTCTCGAAATGCGTTTGTTGAGTGCTCATTAAGAAGGTTTCTATACAAGTTTTTTAACGAACTCCTTAAGAAATGTTCTCCAAAAGTTCCCTATGAAAGAATCCTTTGAAGCACCTGGTCGTCACAAATGTTTTGACTACTTGTGGAGCCAAAATGGACTCCGTATGTGTCACATATCCATGTTTCAGTTAACACTGCGCAAAACTAATTCCGAACGACAGTTACAAACTAGTTCTTGTGTAGTTGCACTCGATTTTTTCCATTCTACTTCACTAAACATCTCCATATGAGATCCAATTACTTGTAGGGAAATGCAAGAGACCTCGGTTATGAGTATGCACTAGGTCCATAGCTGGGAATTTGTGTATGTTCTCGAAATGCGTTTGTCGAGTGCTCATTAAGAAAGTTTCTATACAAGTTTTTGAACGAACTCCTTAAGAAAAGTTCTCCATAAGTTCCCTATGAAAGAATCCTTTGAAACATCTGGTCGTCACAAATTTTTTGACTACTTGTGGAGCCAAAACGGACTCCGTATGAGTCACATATCCATGTTTCAGTTAACACTGCGCAAAACTGATTCCGAACGACAGTTACAAACTAGTTCTTGTGTAGTTGCACTCGGTTTTTTCTATTCCACTTCACAAAACATCTCTACATGAGATCCAATTACTTGTAGGGAAACGCAAGAGACCTCGGTTATGAGGATGCACTAGGTCCATAGCAGGGACTTTGTGTATGTTCTGGAAATGCGTTTGTCGAGTGCTCACTAAGAAAGTTTCTATACAAGTTTCTGAACGAACTCCTTAAGAAAAGTTCTCCAAAAGTTCCCTATGAAAGAATTATTTGAAGCACCTGGTCGTCACAAATGTTTTGACTACTTGTGGAGCCAAAACAGACTCCGTATGAGTCAGATATCCATGTTTCAGTTAACACTGCGCAAAACTGATTCCGAACGACAGTTACAGACTAGTTCTTGTGTAGTTGCACTCGATTTTTTCCATTCTACTTCACTAAACATCTCCATATGAGATCCAATTACTTCTAGTTAAATGCAATAGACCTCGGTTATGAGGATGCACTAGGTCCATAGATGGGACTTTGTGTATGTTCTCGACATGCGTTTGTCGAGTCCTCATTAAGAAAGTTTCTATACAAGTTTCTGAACGAACTCCTTTAGAAAAGTTCTCCAAAAGTTCCCTATGAAAGAATCCTTTCAAGCACCTGGTCGTCACAAATGTTTTGACTACTTGTGGAGCCAAATTGGACTCCGTATGAGTCACATATCCATGTTTCAGTTAACACTGCGCAAAACTGATTCCGAACGATAGTTACAGGCTAGTTCTTGTGTAGTTGCACTCGATTTTTTCCATTGTACTTCACTAAACAGCTCCATATGAGATTCAATTACTTGTGGGGAAATGCAAGAGACCTCGGTTATGGTGATGCACTAGGTCTAAAGCTGGGACTTTGTGTATGTTCTCGAAATGCGTTTGTCGAGTGCTCATTAAGAAAGTTTCTATACAAGTTTCTGAACGAACTCCTTAAGAAAAGTTCTCCAAAAGTTCCCTATGAAAGAATCCTTTGAAGCACCTGGTCGTCACAAATGTTTTGACTACTTGTGGAGCCCAAACGGACTCCGTATGAGTCACATATCCATGTTTCAGTTAACACTGCGCAAAACTGATTCCGAACGACAGTTACAAAGTAGTTCTTCTGTAGTTGCACTCGATTTTTTCCATTCTACTACACTAAACATCTCCATATGAGATCCAATTACTTGTAGGGAAATGCAAGAGACCTCGGTTATGAGGATGCACTAGGTCCATAGCTGGGAATTTGTGTATGTTCTCGAAATGCGTTTGTTGAGTGCTCATTAAGAA
>NC_057811.1:117762505-117771809 GCF_018294505.1 Triticum aestivum
ATTTTTTCCATTCTACTTCACTAAACATCTCCATATGAGATCCAATTACTTGTAGGGAAATGCAAGAGACCTCGGTTATGAGGATGCACTAGGTCCATAGCTGGGACTTTGTGTATGTTCTCGAAATGCGTTTGTCGAGTGCTCATTAAGAAAGTTTCTATACAAGTTTCTGAACGAACTCCTTAAGAAAAGTTCTCCAAAAGTTCCCTATGAAAGAATCCTTTGAAGCACCTGGTCGTCACAAATGTTTTGACTACTTGTGGAGCCAAAACGGACTCCGTATGAGTCACATATCCATGTTTCAGTTAACACTGCGCAAAACTGATTCCGAACGACAGTTACAGGCTAGTTCTTGTGTAGTTGCACTCGATTTTTTCCATTCTACTTCACTAAACATCTCCATATGAGATCCAATTACTTGGAGGGAAATGCAAGAGACCTCGGTTATGAGGATGCACTAGGTCCATAGCTGGGACTTTGTGTATGTTCTCGAAATGCGTTTGTCGAGTGCTCATTAAGAAAGTTTCTATACAAGTTTCTGAACGAACTCCTTAAGAAAAGTTCTACAAAAGTTCCCCATGAAAGAATTATTTGAAGTATCTGGTCGTCACAAATGTTTTGACCACATGTGGAGCCAAAACGGACTCCGTATGAGTCAGATATCCATGTTTCAGTTAACACTGCGCAAAACTCATTCCGAACGACAGTTACAGACTAGTTCTTGTGTAGTTGCACTCGATTTTTTCCATTCTACTTCACTAAACATCTCCATATGAGATCCAATTACTTGTAGGGAAATGCAAGAGACCTCGGCTATGAGGATGCACTAGGTGCATAGCTGGGACATGTTCTCGAAATGCGTTTGTCGAGTGCTCATGAAGAAAGTTTCTATACAAGTTTCTGAACGAACTCCTTAAAAAAGTTCTCCGAAAGTTCCATATGAAAGAATCCTTAGAAGCATCTTGTCGTCACAAACGTTTTGACTACTTGTGGAGCAAAAACGGACTCCGTATGAGGCAGATATCCATGTTTCAGTTAACACTGCGCAAAACCGATTCCGAACGACAGTTACAGACTAGTTCTTGTGTCGTTGCACTCGATTTTTTCCATTCTACTTCACTAAACATCTCCATATGAGATCCAATTACTTGTAGGGAAATGCAAGAGACCTCGGTTATGATGATGCACTAGGTCCATAGCTGGGACTTTGTGTATGTTCTCGAAATGCGTTTGTTGAGTGCTCATTAAGAAAGTTTCTCTAAAAGTTTCTGAATGAACTCCTTAAGAAAAGTTCCCCGAAAGTTCCCTATGAAAGAATCCTTTGAATCATCTGGTCGTCACAAATGTTTTGACTACTTGTGGAGCCAAAACGGACTCCGTATGAGGCAGATATCCATGTTTCAGTTAACACTACGCAAAACTGATTCCGAACGACTCTTACAGACTAGTTCTTGTGTAGTTGCACTTGATTTTTTCCATTCTACTTCACTAAACATCTCCATTTGAGATCAAATTACTTGTAGGGAAATGCAAGAGACCTCGGTTATGATGATGCACTAGGTCCATAGATGGGACTTTATGTATGTTCACGAAATGCGTTTGTCGAGTGCTCATTAATAAAGTTTCTACACAAGTTTCTGAACGAACTCCTTAAGAAAAGTTCTCCAAAAGTTCCCTATGAAAGAATCCTTTGAAGCATCTGGTCGTCACAAACGTTTTTACTACTTGTGGATCCAAAACGGACTCCGTATGAGGTAGATATCCATGTTTCAGTTAACACTGCGCAAAACTAATTCCGGACGACAGTTACAGACTAGTTCTTGTGTAGTTGCACTCGATTTATCCATTCTACTTCACTAAACATCTCCATATGAGATCCAATTACTTGTAAGGAAATGCAAGAGACCTCAGTTATGATGATGCACTAGGTCCATAGCTGGGACTTTGTGTATGTTCTCGAAAGGCGTTTGTCGAGTGGTCATTAAGAAAGTTTCTATAATGCGTTTCTGAACAAACTCCTGAAGAAATGTTCTCCAAAAGTTCCCTATGAAAAAATACTTTGAAGAATCTGGTTGTCACGAACGTTCTGACCACTTGTGGAGCCAAAACGGACTCCGAATGAGTCAGATATCCATGTTTCAGTTATCACTGCGCAAAACTGATTCCGAACGACAGTTACAGACTAGTTCTTGTGTAGTTGCACTCGATTTTTCCATTCTACTTCACTAAACATCTCCATATGAGATCCAATTACTTGTAGGGAAATGCAAGAGACGTTGGTTATGATGATGCACTAAGTCCATAGCTGGGACTTTGTGTATGTTCTCGAAATGCGTTTGTCGAGTGCTCATTAAGAAAGTTTCTATACAAGTTTCTGAACGAACTCCTTAAGAAAACTTCTCCAAAAGTTCCCTATGAAAGAATCCTTTCAAGCACCTGGTCGTCACAAATGTTTTGACTACTTGTGGAGCCAAAACGGACTCCGTATGAGTCACATATCCATGTTTCAGTTAACACTGCGCAAAACTGATTCCGAACGACAGTTACAGGCTAGTTCTTGTGTAGTTGCACTCGATTTTTTCCATTGTACTTCACTAAACATCTCCATATGAGATCCAATTACTTGGAGGGAAATGCAAGAGACCTCGGTTATGAGGATGCACTAGGTCCATAGCTGGGACTTTGTGTATGTTCTCGAAATGCGTTTGTCGAGTGCTCATTAAGAAAGTTTCTATACAAGTTTCTGAACGAACTCCTTAAGAAAAGTTCTCCAAAAGTTCCCTATGAAAGAATCCTTTGAAGCACCTGGTCGTCACAAATGTTTTGACTACTTGTGGAGCCAAAACAAACTCCGTATGAGTCACATAACCATGTTTCAGTTAACACTGCGCAAAACTGATTCCGAACGACAGTTACAAACTAGTTCTTCTGTAGTTGCACTCGATTTTTTCCATTCTACTACACTAAACATCTCCATATGAGATCCAATTACTTGTAGGGAAATCCAAGAGACCTCGGTTATGAGGATGCACTAGGTCCATAGCTGGGAATATGTGTATGTTCTCGAGATGCGTTTGTTGAGTGCTCATTAAGAAAGTTTCTATACAAGTTTCTGAACGAACTCCTCAAGAAAACTTCTCCAAAATTTCCCTATGAAAGAATCCTTTGAAGCACCTGGTCGTCACAAATGTTTGACTACTTGTGGAGCCAAAACGGACTCCGTATGAGTCACATATCCATGTTTCAGTTAACACTGCGCAAAACTGATTCCGAACGACAGTTACAAACTAGTTCTTCTGTAGTTGCACTCGATTTTTTCCATTCTACTTCACTAAATATCTCCATATGAGATCCAATTACTTGTAGGGAAATGCAAGAGACCTCGGTTATGAGGATGCACTAGGTCCATAGCTAGGACTTTGTGTATGTTCTCGAAATGCGTTTGTTGAGTGCTCATTAAAAAGTTTCTATACAAGTTTCTGAACGAACTCCTTAAGAAAAGTTCTCCAAAAGTTCCCTATGAAAGAATCCTTTGAAGTACCTGGTCTTCACAAACGTTTTGACCACATGTGGATACAAAACAGACTCCGTATGAGTCACATATCGATGTGTCAGTTAACACTGCACAAAACTGGTTCCGAACGACAGTTACAGACTAGTTCTTGTGTAGTTGCACTCGATTTTTTCCATTCTACTTCACTAAACATCTCCATATGAGATCCAATTACTTCTAGGTAAATGCAAGAGACCTCGGTTATGAGGATGCACTAGGTCCATAGCTGGGACTTTGTGTATGTTCTTGAAATGCGTTTGTCGAGTGCTCATTAAGAAAGTCTCTATAAAAGTTTCTGAACGAACTCCTTAATAAAAGTTCTCGAAAAGTTCCCTATCAAAGAATTCTTTAAATCATCTGGTCGTCATAAACGTTCTGACTACTTGTGGAACCAAAACGCATTCCGTATGAGTCAGATATCCATGTTTCAGTTAACACTGCGCAAAACTGATTCCGAACGACAGTTACAGACCAGTTCTTGTGTAGTTGCACTCGATTTTTTCTATTCTGCTTCACTAAATATCTCAATATGAGATCCAATTAATTGTAGGGAAATGCAAGAGACCTCGGCTATGAGGATGCACTAGGTCCATAGCTGGGACTTTGTGTATGTTCTCGAAATGCGTTTGTCGATTGCTCATTAAGAAAGTTTCTATACAAGTTTCTGAACGAACTCCTTAAGAAAAGTATTTCAAAAGTTCCCTATGAAAGAATCCTTTGAAGGACCTGGTCTTCACAAAAGTTTTGACCACATGTGGATCGAAAACAGACTCCGTATGAGTCACATATCCATGTTTCAGTTAAGACTGCACAAAACTGGTTCCGAACGACAGTTACAGACTAGTTCTTGTGTAGTTGCACTCGATTTTTTCCATTCTACTTCACTAAACATCCCCATATGAGATCCAATTACTTGTAGGTAAATGCAAGAGACCTCGGTTATGATGATGCATAGGTCCATAGCTGGGACTTTGTGTATGTTCTTGAAATGCGTTTGTCGAGTGCTCATTAAGAAAGTCTCTATAAAAGTTTCTGAACGAACTCAAAAGAAAAGTTCTCGAAAATTTCCCTATCAAAGAATTCTTTAAAGCATCTGGTCGTCATAAACGTTCTGACTACTTGTGGAGCCAAAACGGACTCCGTATGAGTCAGATATCCATGTTTCGGTTAACACTGCGCAAAACTGATTCCGAACGACAGTTACAGATTAGTTCTTGTGTAGTTGCACTCAATTTTTTCTATTTTGCTTCACTAAATATCTCCATATGAGATCCAATTACTTGTAGGGAAATGCAAGAGACCTCGGCTATGAGGATGCACTAGGTCCATAGCTGGGACTTTGTGTATGTTCTCGAAATGCGTTTGTCGATTGCTAATTAAGAAAGTTTCTATACAAGTTTCTGAACGAACTCCTTAAGAAAAGTTCTCCCAAAGTTCCCCATGAAATAATTCTTTAAAGCATCTGGTCATCACAAACGTTTTGCCTACTTGTGGAGCCAAAACGGACTCCGTATGAGGCAGATATCCATGTTTGAGATAACACTGCGCAAAACTGATTCCGAACGAAAGTTACAGACTAGTTCTTGTGTAGTTGCACTCGATTTTTCCCATTCTACTTTGCTAAACATCTCCATATGAGATCCAATTACTTGTAGCGAAATGCAAGAGACCTCGGCTATGAGGATGCACTAGGTCCATAGCTGGGACTTTGTGTATGTTCTCGAAATGCGTTAGTCGAGTGCTCATTAAGAAAGTTTCTACACAAGTTTCTGAACGTACTCCTTAAGAAAAGTTCTCCAAAAGTTCCCTATGAAAGAATCCTTTGAAGCATCTGGTCGTCACAAACGTTTTTACTACTTGTGGAGCCAAAACGGACTCCGTATGAGGTAGATATCCATGTGTCAGTTAACACTACGCAAAACTAATTCCGGACGACAGTTACAGACTAGTTCTTGTGTAGTTCACTCGATTTTTCCATTCTGCTTCACTAAACATCTCCATATGAGATCCAATTACTTGTAGGGAAATGCAAGAGACCTCGGTTATGATGATGCACTAGGTCCATAGCTGGGACTTTGTGTATGTTCTCGAAATGCGTTTGTCGAGTGCTCATTAAGAAAGTTTCTATACAAGTTTCTGAACGAACAACTGAAGAAAAGTTCTCTAAAAGTTCCCTATGAAAGAATCCTTTGATGCATCTGGTTGTCACAAACGTTTTGATTACTTGTGGAGCCAAAATGGACTCCGTATGAGGCAAATATCCATGTTTCAGTTAACACTGCGCAAAACTGATTCCGAACGACAGTTATAGACTAGTTCTTGTGTAGTTGCACTCGATTTTTCCCATTCTACTTCACTAAACATCTCCATATGAGATCCAATTACTTTTAGGGAAATGCAAGAGACCTCGGCTATGAGGATGCACTAGGTGCATAGCTGGGACTTTGTGTATGTTTTCGAAATGCGTTTGTCGAGTGCTCATTAAGAAAGTTTCTATACAAGTTTCTGAACGAACTCCTGAAGAAAAGTTCTCCAAAAGTTCCCTGTGAAAGAATACTTTGAAGCATCTGGTCGTCACGAATGTTCTGACCACTTGTAGAGCCAAAACGGACTCCGTATGAGTCAGATATCCATGTTTCAGTTATCACTGCGCAAAACTGATTCCGGACGACAGTTACAGACTAGTTCTTGTGCAGTTGCACTCGATTTTTTCCATTCCACTTCACTAAACATCTCCATATGAGATCCAATTACTTGTAGGTACATGAAAGAGACCTCGGTTATGAGGATGCACTAGGTCCATAGCTGGGACTTTGTGTATCTTCTCGAAATGCGTTTGTTGAGTGCTCATTAAGAAAGTTTCTATACAAGTTTCTGAACGAACTCCTTAAGAAAAGTTCTTCAAAAGTTCCCTACGAAAGAATCCTTTGAAGCACCTGGTCTTCACAAACGTTTTGACCACATGTGGATCCAAAACAGACTCCGTATGAGTCACATATCCATGTTTCAGTTAACACTGCACAAAACTGGTTCCGAACGACAGTTACAGACTAGTTCTTGTGTAGTTGCACTCGATTTTTTCCATTCTACTTCACTAAACATCTCCATATGAGATCCAATTACTTGTAGGGAAATGCAAGAGACCTCGGCTATGAGGATGCACTAGGTCCATAGCTGGGACTTTGTGTATGTTCTCGAAATGTGTTTGTCGAGTGCTCATTAAGAAAGTTTCTATACAAGTTTCTGAACGAACTCCTTAAGAAAAGTTCTCCAAAAGTCCCCTATGAAAGAATTATTTAAAGCATCTGGTCGTCACAAACGTTTTGACTACTTGTGGAGCCAAAACGGACTCCGTATGAGTCAGATATCCATGTTTCAGTTAACACTGCGCAAAACTGATTCCGGACGACAGTTACAGACTAGTTCTTGTGTAGTTGCACTCGATTTTTTCCATTCTACTTCACTAAACATCTCCATATGAGATCCAATTACTTGTAGGGAAATGCAATAGACCTCGGTTATGAGGATGCACTAGGTCCATAGCTGGGAATTTGTGTATGTTCTCGAAATGCGTTTGTCGAGTGCTCATTAAGAAAGTTTCTATACAAGTTTCTGAACGAAATCCTTAAGAAAAGTTCTCCAAAAGTTCCCTATGAAAGAATTCTTTGCAGCATCTGGTCATCACAAACGTTTTGCCTACTTCTGGAGCCAAAACAGACTTCGTATGAGTCAGATATCCATGTTTCAGTTAACACTGCGCAAAACTGATTCTGAACGACAATTACAGAGTAGTTCTTGTGTAGTTGCACTCGATTTTTAACATTCTACTTCACTAAACATCTCCATATGAGATCCAATTACTTGTAGGGAAATGCAAGAGACCTCGGTTATGATGATGCACTAGGTCCGTAC
Organism: Triticum aestivum; assembly: GCF_018294505.1. NCBI lineage: Eukaryota > Viridiplantae > Streptophyta > Magnoliopsida > Poales > Poaceae > Triticum > Triticum aestivum. The sequence goes on from NC_057811.1 coordinate 117,769,971, forward strand.
CAGGGACTTTGTGTATGTTCTCGAAATGCGTTTCTTGAGTGCTCATTAAGAAAGTTTCTATAAAAGTTTCTGAACGAACTCCTTAAGAAAAGTTTTCCAAAAGTTCGCTATGAAAGAATCCTTTGAATCACCTGGTCGTCACAAATGTTTTGACTACTTGTGGAGCCAAAACGGACTCCGTATGAGGCAGATATCCATGTTTCAGTTAACACTCCTCAAAACTGATTCCGAACGACAGTTACAGACTAGTTATTGTGTAGTTGCACTCGATTTTTTCCATTCTACTTCACTAAACATCTCCATATGAGATCAAATTACTTGTAGGGAAATGCAAGAGACCTCGGTTATGATGATACACTAGGTCCATAGATGGGACTTTATGTATGTTCTCGAAATGCGTTTGTCGAGTGCTCATTAATAAAGTTTCTATACAAGTTTCTGAACGAACTCCTTAAGCAAAGTTCTCGAAAAGTTCCCTATGAAAGAATCCTTTGAAGCATCTGGTCGTCACAAACGTTTTGACTACTTGTGGAGCCAAAACGGACCCCGTATGAGTCAGATATCCATGTTTCAGTTAACACTGCGCAAAACTGATTCCGAACGATAGTTACAGACTAGTCCTTGTGTAGTTGCACTCGATTTTTTCCATTCTACTTCACTAATCATCTCCATATGAGATCCAATTACTTGTAGGGAAATGCAAGAGACCTCGGTTATGAGGATGCACTAGGTGCATAGCTGGGCCTTTGTGTATGTACTCGAAATGCGTTTGTCGAGTGCTCATTAAGAAAGTTTCCATACAAGTTTCTGAACGAACTCCTTAAGAAAAGTTCTCCAAAAGTTCCCTATGAAAGAATTCTTTGAAGCATCTGGTCGTCACAAACGTTTTGACCACTTGTGGAGCCAAAACGGACTCCGTATGAGTCAGATATCAATGTTTCAGTTAACACTGCGCAAAACTGATTCCGAACGACAGTTACAGACTAGTTCTTGTGTAGTTGCACTCGATTTTTTCCATTCCGCTTCACTAAACATCTCCATATGAGATCCAATTACTTGTAGGGAAATGCAAGAGACCTCGGCTATGATGATGCACTAGGTCCATAGCTGGGACTTTGTGTATGTTCTCAAAATGCGTTTGTCGAGTGCTCATTAAGAAAGTTTCTATACAATTTTCTGAACGAACTCCTTAAGAAAAGTTCTCCAAAAGTACCCTATGAAAGAATCCTTTGAAGCATCTAGTCCTCACAAACGTTTAGACTACTTGTGGAACCAAAATGGACTCCATATGAGTCACATATCCATGTTTCAGTTAACACTGCGCAAAACTCATTCCGAACGACAGTTACAGACTAGTTCTTGTGTAGTTGCACTCGATATTTTCCATTCTACTTCACTAAACATCTCCATATGAGATCCAATTACTTGTAAGGAAATGTAAGAGACCTCGGTTATGAGGATACACTAGGTGCATAGCTGGGACTTTGTGTATGTTCTCGAAATGCGTTTGTCGAGTGCTTATTAAGAAAGTTTCTATAAAAGTTTCTGAACGAACTCCTTAAGAAAAGTTCTCCAAAAGATCCCTATGAAAGAATCCTTTGAAGCATCTGGTCGTCACAAATGTTTTGACTACTTGTGGAGCCAAAACGGACTCCGTATGAGTCAGATATCCATGTTTCAGTTAACACTGCGCAAAACTGATTCCGAACGACAGTTACAGACTAGTTCTTGTGTAGTTGCACTCGATTTTTTCCATTCTACTTCACTAAACATCTCCATATGAGATCCAATTACTTGTAGGGAAATTCAAGAGACCTCGGTTATGAGGATGCACTAGGT
>NC_057811.1:117771914-117785553 GCF_018294505.1 Triticum aestivum
TGCACTAGGTCCACAGATGGGACTTTGTGTATGTTCTCGAAATGCGTTTGTCGAGTGCTCATTAAGAATGTTTCTATACAAGTTTTTGAACAAACTCCTTAAGAAAAGTTCTCCAAAAGTTCCCTATGAAAGAATTCTTTGAAGCATCTGGTCGTCACAAACGTTTTGACCACTTGTGGAGCCAAAACGGACTCCGTATGAGTCAGATATCAATATTTCAGTTAACACTGCGCAAAACTGATTCTGAACGACAGTTACAGAGTAGTTCTTGTGTAGTTGCACTGGATTTTTTCCATTCTACTTCACTAAACATCTCCATATGAGATCCAATTACTTGTAGGGAAATGCAAGAGACCTCGGTTATGATGATGCACTAGGTCCGTACCAGGGACTTTGTGTATGTTCTCGAAATGCGTTTCTTGAGTGCTCATTAAGAAAGTTTCTATAAAAGTTTCTGAACGAACTCCTTAAGGAAAATTCCCTATAAAAGAATCCTTTGAAGCATCTGGTCGTCACAAAAGTTTTGACTACTTGCGGAGCCAAAACGGACTCCGTATGAGTCAGATATCCATGTTTCAGTTAACACTGCGCAAAACTGATTCCGAACGACAGTTACAGACTAGTTCTTGTGTAGATGCACTCGATTTTTTCCATTCTACTTCACTAAACATCTCCATATGAGATCCAATTACTTGTAGGGAAATGCAAGAGACCTCGATTATGAGGATGCACTAGGTCCATAGATGGGACTTTGTGTATGTTCTCGTAATGCGTTTGTCGAGTGCTCATTAAGAAAGTTTCTATACAAGTTTCTGAACGAACTCCTTAAGAAAAGTTGTCCAAAAGTTCCCTATGAAAGAATACGTTGAAGCATCTGGTTGTCACAAACGTTTTGACTACTTGTGGAGCCAAAACGGACTCCGTATGAGCCAGATATCCATGTTTCAGTTAACACTGCGCAAAATTGATTCCGAACGATAGTTACAGACTAGTTCTTGTGTAGTCGCACTCGATTTTTTCCATTCTACTTCACTAAACATTTCCATATGAGATCCAATTACTTGTAGCGAAATGCAAGAGACCTCGGTTATGATGATGCACTAGGACCATAGCTGGGACTTTGTGTATGTTCTCGAAATGCGTTTGTCGAGTGCTCATTAAGAAAGTTTCTATACAAGTTTCTGAACGAACACTTGAAGAAAAGTTCTCCAAAAGTTCCCTATGAAAGAATTCTTTGAAGCATCTGGTCGTCACAAACGTTTTGACTACTTGTGGAGCCAAAACGTACTCCGTATGAGTCACATATCCATGTTTCAATTAACACTGCACAAAACTGATTCCGAACGACAGTTACAAACTAGTTCTTCTGTAGTTGCACTCGATATTCTCCATTATACTACACTAAACATCTCCATATGAGATCCATTTACTTGTAGGGAAATGCAAGAGACCTCGGTTATGAGGATGCACTAGGTGCATAACTGGGCCTTTGTGTATGTACTCGAAATGCGTTTGTCGAGTTCTCATTAAGAAAGTTTCTATACAAGTTTCTTAACGAACTCCTGAATAAAAGTTTTCCAAAAGTTCCCTATGAAAGAATCCTTTGAAGCATCTAGTCCTCACAAACGTTTAGACTACGTGTGGAACCAAAACGGACTCCGTAGGAGTCACATATCCATGTTTCAGTTAACACTACGCAAAACTGATTCCGAACGATAGTTACAGACTAGTTCTTGTGTAGTTGCACTCGATTTTTTCCATTCTACTTCACTAAACATCTCCATATGAGATCCAATTACTTGTAGGGAAATGCAAGAAACCTCGGTTATGATGATGCACTAGGTCCGTACCAGGGACTTTGTGTATGTTCTCGAAATGCGTTTCTTGAGTGCTCATTAAGAAAGTTTCTATAAAAGTTTCTGAACGAACTCCTTAAGAAAAGTTCTCCAGAAGTTCCCTATGAAAGAATCCTTTGAATCATCTGGTCGTCACAAATGTTTTGACTACTTGTGGAGCCAAAACGGACTCCGTATGAGGCAGATATCCATGTTTCAGTTAACACTGCGCAAAACTGATTCCGAACGACGGTTATAGACTAGTTCTTGTGTAGTTGCACTCGATTTTTTACATTCTACTTCACTAAACATCTCCATATGAGATCAAATTACTTGTAGGGAAATGCAAGAGACCTCGGTTATGATGATGCACTAGGTCCATAGATGGGACTTTATGTATGTTCTCGAAATGCGTTTGTCGAGTGCTCATTAATAAAGTTTCTATACAAGTTTCTGAACGAACTCCTTAAGAAAAGTTCTCGAAAAGTTCCCTATGAAAGAATCCTTTGAAGCATCTGGTCGTCACAAACGTTTTGACTACTTGTGGAGCCACAGTGGACTCCGTATGAGTCAGATATCCATGTTTCAGTTAACACTGCGCAAAACTGATAACGAACGACAGTTATAGACTAGTCCTTGTGTAGTTGCACTCGATTTTTTCCATTCTACCTCAGTAAACATCTCCATATGAGATCCAATTACTTGTAGGGAAATGCAAGAGACCTCAGTTATGAGGATGCACTAGGTCCATAGAAGGGACTTTGTGTATGTTCTCGAAATTCGTTTGTCGAGTGCTCATTAAGAAAGTTTCTATACAAGTTTCTGAACAAACTCCTTAAGAAAAGTTGTCCAAAAGTTCCCTATGAAAGAATCCGTTGAAGCATCTGGTCTTCACAAACGTTTTGACTACTTGTGGAGCCAAAATGGACTCCGTATGAGTCAGATATCCATGTTTCAGTTAACACTGCGCAAAACTGATTCCGAACGACAGTTACAGACTAGTTCTTGTGTAGTTGCACTCGATTTTTTCCATTCTACTTCACTAAACATCTGCATATGAGATCCAATTACTTGTAGGGAAATGCAAGAGACCTCAGTTATGAGGATGCACTAGGTCCATAGATGGGACTTTGTGTATGTTCTCGAAATGCGTTTGTCGAGTGCTCATTAAGAAAGTTTCTATACAAGTTTCTGAACGAACTCCTTAAGAAAAGTTCTCCAAAAGTTCCCAATGAAAGAATTCTTTGAAACATCTGGTCGTCACAAACGTTTTGACCACTTGTGGAGCCAAAACGAACTCCGTATGAGTCAGATATCAAATTTCAGTTAACACTGCGCAAAACTGATTCTGAACGACAGTTACAGAGTAGTTCTTGTGTAGTTGCACTTGATTTTTTCCATACTACTTCACTAAACATCTCCATATGACATCCAATTACTTGTAGGGAAATGCAAGAGACCTCGGTTATGATGATGCACTAGGTCCGTACCAGGGACTTTGTGTATGTTCTCGAAATGCGTTTCTTGAGTGCTCATTAAGAAAGTTGTCCAAAAGTTCCCTATGAAAGAATCCTTTGAATCATCTGGTCATCACAAACGTTTTGACTACTTGTGGAGCCAAAACGGACTCCGTATGAGTCAGATATCCATGTTTCAGTTAACACTGCGCAAAACTGATTCCGAACGACAGTTACAGACTAGTTCTTGTGTAGTTGCACTCGATTTTTTCCATTCTACTTCACTAAACATCTCCATATAAGATCCAATTACTTGTAAGGAAATGCAAGGGACCTTGTTTATGAGGATGCACTAGGTCCATAGATGGGACTTTGTGTATGTTCTCGAAATGCGTTTGTCGAGTGCTCATTAAGAAAGTTTCTATACAAGTTTCCGAAGGAACTCCTTAAGAAAAGTTGTCCAAAAGTTCCCTATGAAAGAATACGTGGAAGCATCTGGTCTTCACAAACGTTTTGACTACTTGTGGAGCCAAAACGAACTCCGTATGAGCCAGATATCCATGTTTCAGTTAACACTGCGCAACATTGATTCCAAACGATAGTTACAGACTAGTTCTTGTGTAGTTGCACTCGATTTTTTCCATTCTACTTCACTAAATATTTCCATATGAGATCCAACTACTTGTAGGGAAATGCAAGAGACCTCGGTTATGATGATGGACTAGGTCCATAGCTGGGACTTTCTGTATGTTCTCGAAATGCGTTTGTCGAGGGCTCATTAAGAAAGTTTCTATACAAGTTTCTGAACGAACTCCTTAAGAAAAGTTCTCCAAAATTTCCCTATGAAACAATCCTTTGAAGCATCTGGTCATCACAAATGTTTTGACTACTTGTGGAGCCAAAACGGACTCCGTATGAGTCAGATATCCATGTTTCAGTTAACACTGTGCAAAACTGATTCCGAACGACAGTTACAGACTAGTTCTTGTGTAGTTGCACTCGATTTTTTCCATTCTACTTCACTAAACATTTCCATATGAGATCCAATTACTTGTAGGGAAATGCAAGAGACCTCGGTTATGATGATGCACTAGGACCATAGCTGGGACTTTGTGTATGTTCTCGAAATGCGTTTGTCGAGTGCTCATTAAGAAAGTTTCTATACAAGTTTCTGAACGAACTCCTGAAGAAAAGTTCTCCAAAAGTTCCCTATGAAAGAATAATTTGAAGCATCTGTTCATCACAAACGTTTTCACTACTTGTGGAGCCAAAACGGACTCCGTATGAGTCAGATATCCATGTTTCAGTTAACACTGTGCAAAACTGATTCCGAACGACAGTTACAGGCTAGTTCTTGTGTAGTTGCACTCGATTTTTTCCATTCTACTTCACTAAACATCTCCATATGAGATCCAATTACTTGTAGGGAAATGCAAGAGACCTCGGTTATGAGGATGCACTAGGTGCATAGTTGGGCCTTTGTGTATGTACTCGAAATGCGTTTGTCGAGTTCTCATTAAGAAAGTTTCTATACAAGTATCTGAACGAACTCCTTAAGAAAAGTTCTCCAAAAGTTCCCTATGAAAGAATCTTTTGAAGCATCTAGTCCTCACAAACATCTAGACTACTTGTGGAACCAAAACGAACTCCCTATGAGTCACATATCCATGTTTCAGTTAACACTGCGCAAAACTGATTCCGAACGACAGTTACAGACTAGTTCTTGTGTAGTTGCACTCGATTTTTTCCATTCTACTTCACTAAACATCTCCATATGAGATCCAATTACTTGTAGGGAAATGCAAGAGACCTCGGTTATGATGATGCACTAGGTCCGTACCAGGGAATTTGTGTATGTTCTCGAAATGCGTTTCTTGAGTGCTCATTAAGAAAGTTTCTATAAAAGTTTCTGAACGAACTCCTTAAGAAAAGTTCTCCAAAAGTTCCCGATGAAAGAATCCTTTGAATCATCTGGTCGTCACAAATGTTTTGACTACTTGTGGAGCCAAAACGGACTCCGTATGAGGCAGATATCCATGTTTCAGTTAACACTGCGCAAAACTGATTCCGAACGACAGTTACACACTAGTTCTTGTGTAGTTGCACTCGATTTTTTCCATTCTACTTCACTAAACATCTCCATATGAGAACAAATTACTTTTAGGGAAATGCAAGAGACCTCGGTTATGATGATGCACTAGGTCCATAGATGGGACTTTATGTATGTTCTCGAAATGCGTTTGTCGAGTGCTCATTAATAAATTTCTATACAAGTTTCTGAACGAACTCCTTAGGAAAAGTTCTCGAATAGTTCCCTATGAAAGAATCCTTTGAAGCATCTGGTCGTCACAAACGTTTTGACTACTTGTGGAGCCACAATGGACTCCGTATGAGTCAGATATCCATGTTTCAGTTAACACTGCGCAAAACTGATTCCGAACGACAGTTACAGACTAGTCCTTGTGTAGTGCACTCGATTTTTTCCATTCTACTTCAGTAAACATCTCCATATGAGATCCAATTACTTGTAGGGCAATGCAAGAGACCTCGGTTATGAGGATGCACTAGGTCCATAGATGGGACTTTGTGTATGTTCTCGAAATTCGTTTGTCGAGTGCTCATTAAGAAAGTTTCTATACAAGTTTCTGAACAAACTCCTTAAGAAAAGTTGTCCAAAAGTTCCCTATGAAAGAATCCGTTGAAGATTCTGGTCTTCACAAACGTTTTGACTACTTGTGGAGCCAAAACGGACTCCGTATGAGCCAGATATCCATGTTTCAGTTAACACTGCGCAAAATTGATTCCGACCGACACTTACAGACTAGTTCTTGTGTACTTGCACTCGATTTTTTCCATTCTACCTCACTAAACATGTCCATATGAGATCCAATTACTTGTAGGGAAATGCAAGAGACCTCGGTTATGATGATGCACTAGGTCCATAGCTGGGACTTTGTGTATGTTCTCGAAATGCGTTTGTCAAGTGCTCATTAAGAAAGTTTCTATACAAGTTTCTGAACGAACTCCTTAAGAAAAGTTCTCCAAACGTTCCCTATTAAAAAATTCTTTGAAACATCTGGTCGTCACAAACGTTTTGACCACTTGTGGAGCCAAAACGGACTCCGTATGAGTCAGATATCAATGTTTCAGTTAACACTGCGCAAAACTGATTCCGAACGACAGTTACAGACTAGTTCTTGTGTAGTTGCACTCGATTTTTTCCATTCTACTTCACTAAACATCTCCATATGAGATCCAATTACTTGTAGGGAAATGCAAGAGACCGCGGTTATGAGGATGCACTAGGTCCATAGCTGGGACTTTGTGTATGTTCTCGAAATGCGTTTGTCGAGTGCTCATTAAGAAAGTTTCTATACAAGTTTCTGAATGAACTCCTGAAGAAAAGTTCTCCAGAAGTTCCCTATGAAAGAATCCTTTGAAGCATCTGGTCATCACAAATGTGTTGACCACTTGTGGAGCCAAAACGGACTCCGTATGAGTCAGATATCCATGTTTCAGTTAACAGTGCGCAAAACTGATTCCGAACGACAGTTAGAGACTAGTTCTTGTGTAGTTGCACTCGATTTTTTCCATTCTACTTCACTAAACATCTCAATAGGAGATCCAATTACTTGTAGGGAAATGCAAGAGACCTCGGTTATGAGGATGCACTAGGTCCATAGATGGGACTTGGTGTATGTTCTCGAAATGCGTTTGTCGAGTGATCATTAAGAAAGTTTCTATACAAGTTTCTGAACGAACTCCTTAAGAAAAGTTGTCCAAAAGTTCCCTATGAAAGAATAAGTTGAAGCATCTGGTCTTCACAAACGTTTTGACTACTTGTGGAGGCAAAACGGACTCCGTATGAGGCAGATATCCATGTTTCAGTTAACACTGCGCAAAACTGATTCCGAACGACAGTTACAAACTAGTTGTGTAGTTGCGCTCGATTTTTTCCATTCTACTTCACTAAACATCTCCATATGAGATCCAATTACTTGTAGGGAAATGCAAGGGACCTCGGTTATGATGATGCACTAGGTCCATAGCTGGGACTTTGTGTATGTTCTAGAAATGCGTTTGTCGAGTGCTCATTAAGAAAGTTTCTATACAAGTTTTTGAACGAACTCCTGAAGAAAAGTTCTCCAAAAGTCCCTATGAAAGAATCCTTTGAAGCATCTGGTCATCACAAACGTTTTGACTACTTGTGTAGCCAAAACAGACTCCGTATGAGTCAGATATCCATGTTTCAATTAACACTGTGCAAAACTGATTCCGAACGACAGTTACAGACTAGTTCTTGTGTAGTTGCACTCGATGTTTTCCATTCTACTTCATTAAACATATCCATATGAGATCCAATTACTTGTAGGTAAATGCAAGAGACCTCGGTTATGAGGATGCACTAGGTGCATAGCTGGGCCTTTGTGTATGTACTCAAAATGCGTTTGTCGAGTGCTCATTAAGAAAGTTTCGATACAAGTTTCTGAACGAACTCCTTAAGAAAAGTTCTCCAAAAGTTCCCTATGAAAGAATCCTTTGAAGCATCTAGTCATCACAAACGTTTAGGCTACTTGTGGAACCAAAACGGACTCCGTATGAGTCACATATCCATGTTTCAGTTAACACCGCACAAAACAGATTCCGAACGACAGTTACAGACTAGTTCTTGTGTAGTTGCACTCAATTTTTTCCATTCTACTTCACTAAACATCTCCATATGAGATCCAATTACTTGTAAGGAAATGTAAGAGACCTCAGTTATGATGATGCACTAGGTCCGTACCAGGGACTTTGTGTATGTTCTCGAAATGCGTTTCTTGAGTGCTCATTAAGAAAGTTTCTATAAAAGTTTCTGAACGAACTCCTTAAGAAAAGTTCTCCAAAAGTTCCCGATGAAAGAATGCTTTGAATCATCTGGTCGTCACAAATGTTTTGACTACTTGTGGAGCCAAAACGGACTACGTATGAGGCAGATATCCATGTTTCAGTTAACACTGCGCAAAACTGATTCCGAACGACATTTACACACTAGTTCTTGTGTAGTTGCACTCGATTTTTTCCATTCTACTTCACTAAACATATCCATATGAGATCAAATTACTTCTAGGGAAATGCATGAGACCTCGGTTATGATGATGCACTAGGTCCATAGATGGGACTTTATGTATGTTCTCGAAATGCGTTTGTCGAGTGCTCATTAATAAATTTCTATACAAGTTTCTGAACGAACTCCTTAAGAAAAGTTCTCGAAAAGTTCCCTATGAAAGAATCCTTTGAAGCATCTGGTCGTCACAAACGTTTTGACTACTTGTGGAGCCACAATGGACTCCGTATGAGTCAGATATCCATGTTTCAGTTAACACTGCGCAAAACTGATTCCGAACGACAGTTACAGACTAGTCCTTGTGTAGTTGCACTCGATTTTTTCCATTCTACTTCAGTAAACATCTCCATATGAGATCCAATTAATTGTAGGGAAATGCAAGAGACCTCGGTTATGAGGATGCACTAGGTCCATAGATGGGACTTTGTGTATATTCTCGAAATTCGTTTGTCGAGTGCTCATTAAGAAAGTTTCTATACAAGTTTCTGAACAAACTCCTTAAGAAAAGTTGTCCAAAAGTTCCCTATGAAAGAATCCGTTGAAGAATCTGGTCTTCACAAACGTTTTGACTACTTGTGGAGCCAAAACGGACTCCGTATGAGCCAGATATCCATGTTTCAGTTAACACTGCGCAAAATTGATTCCGAACGACACATACAGAGTTCTTGTGTAGTTGCACTCGATTTTTTCCATTCTACCTCACTAAACATGTCCATATGAGATCCAATTACTTGTAGGGAAATGCAAGAGACCTCGGTTATGATGATGCACTAGGTCCATAGCTGGGACTTTGTGTATGTTCTCGAAATGCGTTTGTCGAGTGCTCATTAAGAAAGTTTCTATACAAGTTTCTGAACGAACTCCTTAAGAAAAGTTCTCCAAAAGTTCCCTATGAAAGAATTCTTTGAAACATCTGGTCGTCACAAAAGTTTTTACCACTTGTGGAGCCAAAACGGACTCCGTATGAGTCAGATATCAATGTTTCAGTTAACACTGCGCAAAACTGATTCCGAACGACAGTTACAGACTAGTTCTTGTGTAGTTGCACTCGATTTTTTCCATTCTACTTCACTAAACATCTCCATATGAGATCCAATTACTTGTAGGGAAATGCAAGAGACCGCGGTTATGATGATGCACTAGGTCCATAGCTGGGACTTTATGTATGTTCTCGAAATGCGTTTGTCGAGTGCTCATTAAGAAAGTTTCTATACAAGTTTCTAAACGAACTCCTGAAGAAAAGTTCTCCAAAAGTTCCCTATGAAAGAATCCTTTGAAGCATCTGGTCGTCACAAACGTGTTGACCACTTGTGGAGCCAAAACGGACTCCGTATGAGTCAGATATCCATGTTTCAGTTAACACTGCGCAAAACTGATTCCGAACGACAGTTACAGACTAGTTCTTGTGTAGTTGCACTCGATTTTTTCCATTCTACTTCACTAAACATCTCCATATGAGATCCAATTACTTGTAGGGAAATGCAAGACACCTCGGTTATGAGGATGCACTAGGTCCATAGATGGGACTTTGTGTATGTTCTCGAAATGCGTTTGTCGAGTGATCATTAAGAAAGTTTCTTTACAAGTTTCTGAACGAACTTCTTAAGAAAAGTTGTCCAAAAGTTCCCTATGAAAGAATAAGTTGAAGCATCTGGTCTTCACAAACGTTTTGACTACTTGTGGAGGCAAAACGGACTCCGTATGAGCCAGATATCCATGTTTCAGTTAACACTGCGCAAAATTGATTCCGAACGATAGTTACAGAGTAGTTCTTGTGTAGTTGCACTCGATTTTTTCCATTCTACTTCACTAAACATTTCCATATGGGTTCCAATTACTTGTAGGGAAATGCAAGAGACCTCGGTTATGATGATGCACTAGGTCCATAGTTGGGACTTTGTGTATGTTCTCGAAATGCGTTTGTCGAGTGCTCATTAAGAAAGTTTCTATACAAGTTTCTGAACGAACTCCTGAAGAAAAGTTCTCCAAAAGTTCCCTATGAAAGAATCCTTTGAAGCACCTGGTCATCAAAAACGTTTTCAATACTTGTGGAGCCAAAACAGACTCCGTATGAGTCAGATATCCATGTTTCAGTTAACACTGTGCAAAACTGATTCTGAACGACAGTTACAGACTAGTTCTTGTGTAGTTGCACTCGATGGTTTCCATTCTACTTCACTAAACATCTCCATATGAGATCCAATTACTTGTAGGTAAATGCAAGAGACCTCGGTTATGAGGATGCACTAGGTGCATAGCTGGTCCTTTGTGTATGTACTCGAAATGCGTTTGTCGAGTGCTCATTAAGAAAGTTTCGATACAAGTTTCTGAACGAACTCCTTAAGAAAAGTTCTCCAAAAGTTCCCTATGAAAGAATCCGTTGAAGCATCTAGTCATCACAAACGTTTAGACTACTTGTGGAACCAAAACGGACTCCGTATGAGTCACATATGCATGTTTCAGTTAACACCGCACAAAACTGATTCCGAACGACAGTTACAGACTAGTTCTTGTGTAGTTGCACTCGATTTTTTCCATTCTACTTCACTAAACATCTCCATATGAGATCCAATTACTTGTAAGCAAATGCAAGAGACCTCAGTTATGATGATGCACTAGGTCCATACCAGGGACTTTGTGTATGTTCTCGAAATGCGTTTCTTGAGTGCTCATTAAGAAAGTTTCTATAAAAGTTTCTGAACGAACTCCTTAAGAAAAGTTCTCCAAAAGTTCCCTATGAAAGAATCCTTTGAATCATCTGGTCGTCACAAATGTTTTGACTACTTCTGGAGCCAAAACGGACTCCGTATGAGGCACATATCCATGTTTCAGTTAACAGTGCTCAAAACTGATTCCGAACGACAGTTACAGACTAGTTCTTGTGTAGTTGCACTCGATTTTTTCCATTCTACTTCACTAAACATCTCCATATGAGATCAAATTACTTGTTGGGAAATGCAAGAGACCTCGGTTATGATGATGCACTAGGTCCATAGATGGGACTTTATGTATGTTCTCGAAATGCGTTTGTCGAGTGCTCATTAATAAAGTTTCTATACAAGTTTCTGAACGAACTCCTTAAGAAAAGTTCTCGAAAAGTTCCCTATGAAAGAATCCATTGGAGCATCTGGTCATCACAAACGTTTTGACTACTTGTGGAGCCACAATGGACTTCGTATGATTCAGATATCCATGTTTCAGTTAACACTGCGCAAACTGATTCCGAACGACAGTTACAGACTAGTCCTTGTGTAGTTGCACTCGATTTTTTCCATTCTACTTCACTAAACATCTCCATATGTGTAGCGACCAGACCTCAAACAGTCTGTGCTGCTGTGCACCAGTGTCATCCCTGGATCAGTAATGCTGACACGCACAGTACAAATGGAGGATTTATAACAGAGTAGCAATCATACACTTATTACAACGAATATCTCAAAAGAGAATAAGTATGATAAATATGGCTTAAGGCCATCTAATACGATAACAGCGGAAGACTTCGAAGAATAGTGAGTCCATCAACTCCAACGGCATCACTGAGTATAAGACCATGACCTAAGGCACCTTACTCATCGTCTGAAAAGTCTGCAACATGAAACGTTGCAGCCCGGAAACGGGTCAGCACATGGAATATGCTGGCAATGTAACACATAGAGAGTAATGAACATAATAATGCTATACTACATGCATATATGGCTGGTAGAAAGCTCTATGGTTACAGTGTTGCGAAAAGCCAGTTTTTCCCTACTACAAAGGAATAAATTTTATTTAACTATCATGGTGGTTGTTAAACATTGAGATGGTTGACAGCATCTCAATCCCAATTAAGTATCATCATTAACCCAACAAGATTAATTAAAGTAACATGATGAGATTCACATGATAATCCAAGTACTAGATACTCAAGATGTCCATAACCGGGGACACGGCTAACCATGATTAGATTGTACCCTCTGCAGAGGTTTGCGCACTTTTCCCCTCAAGACTCGATCGCCTCCGCTTGATTCTCGCACTACATGATGTTTGAGAAACGGATGACCGAGACACAGTCTTTCAGAAGCGTTAGCACCTTACGATGGGTAGACCGGTACACCTACATCCCCTACATCTGCTAGTATACCACTGTAAGAGTTCACACAACTTAATCAACTATGCTAGAGCCCATAATAGCTTGTGGCTGCACACGGAAGTTTCTAGCATGAATAATCTCATGATCCCTTTGAACCCGGGTGGCGGTCCAAAAAGAAAAACAGGCAATCCTGGAATAACCAGGTACCTCAATCCACCCAGATGTGAGTTTTAGTTGCCACCTTAAGTAAACCATTAATTACCAATCTCACATCTGTCGTGAATATCTCTCAAACCCAATCCACGTCTACAAGCATAGCATAGCAATATAAGCAAACGTAGAAGTAACTCCCAAAGGTTTGATAATGAAATAGGTGATAGGTACTACCTCTTCTATTTCCCAATACCCACAATTTAATTAGATACTAATCATGCAATGTTGAGGATTGATCTAATGCAATAAAACTGGGTAGTAAAAGGGTTATGATCAAAGTGTTACTTGCCTTGCTGATGATCCGCGAAACCTAGCGATTCGAAGTAGCAAGCGGCGCACTCCGGGTACTCTATCGTAAACAAATAAGCAAACAATAAGTACTCATCTAATGCACGGGTAAAACTCAAATAAGAGAACTACCAGAAAGTTCAACTTAAGAACTCCGGTTTGCAAAAAGAATCAAATCGAACGAAGCAACGAAAGTCAAACGGCGAAAGAAACAAACTTTGTTTACTAATCTGGACCTAGGTCAAATTCTACAGAAACAGAAAACTTGTTTGAGTTGGTTAAACGGAAAGAGAATTTCGAGACAAAACTCTAGGCGCTTGAATCGCCTGATTCCGATAAACGAGCGAAAAGTTATACTAGTTCGAAAATCTGATCAGAAATCGCGATCAGAAAAATCGCGGAATAAATCCGAGAAAAGAAAAACGTCGAATAGATTAACGAACGAACGTTCGTTAACTGGATCTAAACGACGAATGCTTCGATAAAACGA
The DNA here is from genome assembly GCF_018294505.1 of Triticum aestivum. NCBI lineage: Eukaryota > Viridiplantae > Streptophyta > Magnoliopsida > Poales > Poaceae > Triticum > Triticum aestivum. The sequence continues at coordinate 117,785,374 of NC_057811.1, forward strand.
ATGACCGAGCGAACGCTCGCTAATTAACCTAAACCGAAAAAAAGATCTAAAAAAACGGATCTAAAAAAAACCGACGAAAAACCGCGGAAAAACCGAACGGTTTTTTCGCGAGAAAACTGGCGGCTACCTCCGGCTCCGGCGAGGCGGCGGCTCCGGCGACGAGGTCGGGCGGCGGCGGCG
>NC_057811.1:117785891-117789613 GCF_018294505.1 Triticum aestivum
GGCGGCTAGGGTTTGGCCTCGGGCTGGGCCGGCTCGGTGCTATATAAAGCCCCGGTCAGGCGGAGTCCTGACCGGTTACGGCCCATAGTCAGTTTCTTTTTTTAAATAATTACGTGCAGAAAAACGATTAAAAGAAATACCAAACGGACTCCAAAAATCCCGAAATAAATCAAGCCGGACAAGATGAACATTTATTTGGGGCCTAAATGCAATTTTGAAAAATGCACATTTTTCCTAAATTCAAATAAAATATCCGAAAACTCCGAAATAAAATCTTATTTGATTTTTTATTAAATCTTCAATATTCCTATATTTTGGGAAAGTCATTTTATTCCCTCTCTCATATTTTTATAATTGGAATAATTGAGGATAAAGTAAATAAAACCAAATGATCCTACTTTCATAATTTGATAAATCTCAAATACGAAAATAACGAAATCCCCAACTCTCTCCGTGGGTCCTTGAGTTGCGTAGAATTTCTAGGATCAAACCAAAATGCAATAAAATATGATATGCAATGATGATCTAATGTATAACATTCCAAATTGAAAATTTGGGATGTTACAATATGAGATCCAATTACTTCTAGAGAAATGCAAGAGACCTCGGTTATGAGGATGCACTAGGTCCATAGCTAGGACTTTGTGTATGTTCTCGAAATGCGCTGTTCGAGTGCTCATTAAGAAAGTTTCTATACAAGTTTCTGAACGAACTCCTTAAGAAATGTTCTCGAAAAGTTCCCTATGAAAGAATCCTTTGAAGCATCTGGTTGTCACAAACGTTTTGACTACTTGTGGAGCCAAAACAGACTCCGTATGAGTCAGATATCCATGTTTCAGTTAACACTGCCCAAAATTGATTCCGAACGACAGTTACAAACTAGTTCTTGTGTAGTTGCACTCGATTTTTTCCATTCTACTTCACTAAACATCTCCATATGAGATCCAATTACTTGTAGGGAAATGCAAGAGACCTCGGTTATGATGATGCACTAGGTCCATAGCTGGGACTTTGTGTATGTTCTCGAAATGCGTTTGTCGAGTGCTCATTAAGAAAGTTTCTATACAAGTTTCTGAACGAACTCGTTAAGAAAAGTTCTCCAAAAGTTCCCTATGAAAGAACCATTTGAAGCATCTGGTTGTAACAACATTTTGACTACTTACGGAGCCAAAACGGACTCCGTATGAGTCAGATATCCACGTTTCAGTTAACACTGCACAAAACTGATTCCAAACGACAGTTATAGACTAGTTCTTGTATAGTTGCACTCGATTTTTTCCATTCTACTTCACTAAACATCTCCATATGAGATCCAATTAGTTGTAGTGAAATGCAAGAGACCTCGGTTATGATGATGCACTAGGTCCATAGCTGGGACTTTGTGTATGTTCTCGAAATGCGTTTGTCGAGTGCTCATTAAGAAAGTTTCTATACAAGTTTCTGAACGAACTGCTTAAGAAAAGTTCTCCAAAAGTTCCCTATGAAAGAATCGTTTGAAGCATCTGGTCGTCACAAACGTTTTGACTACTTGTGGAGCCAAAACGGACTCCGTATGAGTCAGATATCCATGTTTCAGTTAACACTGCGCAAAACTGATTTCGAACGACAGTTACAGACTAGTTCTTGTGTAGCTGCACTCAATTTTTTCCATTCTACTTCACTAAACATCTCCATATGAGATCCAATTATTTGTAGGGAAATTTCAGGAGACCTCGGTTATGATGATGCACTAGGTCCATAGCTGGGTGTAGCGACCAGACCTCAAATGGCCTGTGCTGCTGTGCACCAGTGTCATCCCTGGATCAGTAATGCTGACACGCACAGTACAAATGGAGGATTTATAACAGAGTAGCAATCACACACTTATTACATCGAATGTCTCCGAAGAGATTAAGAATAAACATGGCTTAAGGCCATCTAATAACGATAACAGCGGAAGACTTGGAAGATAAGTGAGTCCATCAACTCCAGCGGCATCACTGAGTATAAGACCACGACCTAAAGCACCTTACTCGTCGTCTGAAAAGTCTGCAACATGAAACGTTGCAGCCCGAAACGGGTCAGCACATAGAATATGCTGGCAAAGCAACACATAGAGAGCAATGAACAATGATAATGCTATACTATATGCATATATGGCTGGTGGAAAGGCTCTATGATTAAAGTTTTGCGAAAAGCCAATTTTATCCTACTACAAAGGAATAAATTTTATTTAACTATGATGGTGGTTGAAACATTGAGAAGGTACCTCCAACTCAATCCCAATTAAGTATCATCATTAACCCAGCAAAATTAATTAAAAGTATCACGGTGATGAGATTCAAATGATGATCCAGGTACTAGATACTCAAGTTGTCCATAGCCGGGGACACGGCTAATCATGATCAGTTTGTACACTCTGCAGAGGTTTGTGCACTTTTCCCCACAAGACTCGATCGCCTCCGCTTGATTCTTGCACTGCATGATGTTTGAGAAACGGATGACCGAGACACAGTCTTTCAGAAACAATCACTCTTTACTCTGGATGGACCGGTACACCTACTTTCCCCTACATCTGCTAGTCCACCTCTTCAAGAGATCCTGTAACCTACTCAGCTATGCTAGAGCCCATAATAGCTTGCGGCTGCACACGGAAGTTTCTAGCATGAATAATCTTATGATCCCTTTGAGCCTGGGTGGCGGACCTTATACATACAAACAACACTGGGTTCTCCAGGTGCCTCAATCCACCCAGATGTGAGTTTTAGTTGCCACCTTAGGTAAACCATTATTAACAATCTCACATCTGTCATGGATATCTCTCAAACCCAATCCACGTCTACGAGCATAGCATGGCAATATAATAGCAACGTAGAAGTAACTCCCAAGGGTTTGATAAGAAAAACAGGTAATAGGTACTACCTCAACTACTTCCCAATACCCACAAGTTATTTAGATCCTAATCATGCAATGTGTTTGAGGAAAACAGATCTAATGCAATAAAAACTGGGTATGAACGGGGTATGATCAAAGTGTTACTTGCCTTGCTGATGATCCGCAAAACCTAGCGAGTCGAAGTAACAAGCGGCACACTCCGGGTACTCTATCGCAAACAAACAAGCATACAATCAGTACTCAACTAATGCACAGGTAAAACTCGAATGAAAGATCCAACCAGAAAGTTCAACTTAAGAACTCCGGTTTGCAAAAAGAATCAACTCGAAAGAAGCAACGAAAGTCAAACGGCGAAAAAAAAGAAACTTCGTTTGCTAATCTGGATCTAGGTCAAATTTTACTGTAGCAAAAACTTGTTTGAGTAGGTTAAACAGAAAGAGAATTTCGAGACGAAACTCTAGGCGCTTGAATCACCTGATTCCGATAAACGAGCGAGAAGTTAAACAGATTCGAAAATTCGATCAGGAATCGAATCTGAGAAAATATCGAGAAAATCCGACGAAAAAGAAAAACGGACGAACGGTTAAATAACGGACGTTCGTTAACAGAGAAAAACCGATGAACGCGTTCGTTAAAACGAACGGTTCGGTGAACGCTCGCGAAAAGAAAACCGAAAAAAACCGATCTAGGTTTTTTTTAACAAAAGGTTTTTTTTTACAGAAAACCGGTCAATAGCAAAACGGCCGGCGGCAGTAGTACCTCGTCGGGGCTCCGACGAGGCTCCGGCGGGTGGGGCTCGGGCGGCGGGGTGCGGGGCTCGGGGAGGGGCTCCGGCGGCGAGGGGCTCC
>NC_057811.1:117790149-117801752 GCF_018294505.1 Triticum aestivum
CGGCTCGGGTGAGGAGAGAAGAGAGGGGGGTATATAAAGAGGGGAGGGGGCGGCGGCGACTTGGGGAAGGGGTCGGCCGGCGATGGCGTGCGGCGGCCGGACTCGGACGGCGCGGCTTCGTGCGGGAGGAGGAGAGGCCGCGGACGGGCCGTCGGCTGGGCCTTTGGCCCAGTCGGCGCGGGCGCGTATTTTTTTAAATAAGTTCCGCGGAAAATATTGCGTAGAAAAATAAATAAAAATCAGAAAAATATGAAATAAATTTTCCCCTTCTAGTTGGAAAATCTAGAATAGGGTGAATATTTTTAAAATAAAAAATAAATATTTTGAAATCATGCATATTTTTAAATGCAATAAAAATTGCAAATAAAATCCAAATAAATTCCAAATAATGATTTTAACATTTTTCCTCCAGTATTTCAATGTTTTGGAGAAGTCATATTTTCTCCTCTCGTTTATTTAATATTGAAATATTTTTCCGGAGAGAAAAATAATTAAAAATCAAATAAGAAAATTCGAGAAAATCCCCAACTCTCTCCGAGGGTCCTTGAGTTGCTTAGGATTTATCGAGGATTTTGTCAAAATGCAATAAAACATGATATGCAAATGATGATCTATGTATAACATTCCAAATTGAAAATTTGGGATGTTACACTAGGACTTTGTGTATGTTCTCGAAATGCGTTTGTCGAGTGCTCATTAAGAAAGTTTCTATACAAGTTTCTGAACGAACTCCTTAAGAAAAGTTCTCCAAAAGTTCCCTATGAAAGAATCCTTTGAAGCATCTATTCATCACAAACGTTTTGACTACTTGTGGAGCCAAAACGGACTCCGTATGAGTCAGATATCCATGTTTCAGTTAACACTGCGCAAAACTGATTCCGAACGATAGTTACAGACTAGTTCTTGTGTAGTTGCACTCGATTTTTTCCTTTCTACTTCACTAAACATCTCCATATGAAATCCAATTCCTTGTAGGGAAATGCAGGAGACCTTGGTTATGATGATGCACTAGGTCCATAGCTGGGACTTTGTGTATGTTCTCGAAATGCGTTTGTCGAGTGCTCATTAAGAAAGTTTCTATACAAGTTTCTGGACGAACTCCTTAAGAAAAGTTCCCCAAAAGTTCCCTATGAAAGAATCATTTGAAGCATCTGGTTATCACAAACATTTTGACTACTTGTGGAGCCAAAACGGACTCCGTATGAGTCAGATATCCATGTTTCAGTTAACACTGCGCAAAACTGATTTGGAACGACAGTTACAGACTAGTTCTTGTGTAGTTGCACTCGATTTTTTCCATTCTACTTCACTAAACATCTCCATATGAGATCCAATTACTTGTAGGGAAATGCAAGAGACCTCGGTTATGAGGATGCACTAGGTGCATAGCTGGGACTTTGTGTATGTTCTCGAAATGCGTTTGTCGAGTGCTCATTAAGAAAAGTTTCTATACAAGTTTCTGAATGAACTCCTTAAGAAAAGTTCTCCAAAAGTTCCCTATGAAAGAATCCTTTGAAGCATCTGGTCGTCACAAACATTTTGACTACTTGTGGAGCCAAAACGGACTCCGTATGAGTCAGATATCCATGTTTTAGTTAACACTGCGCAAAACTGATTTGGAACGACAGTTACATACTAGTTCTTGTGTTGTTGCACTCGATTTTTTCCATTCTATTCACTAAACATCTCCATATGAGATCCAATTACTTGTAGGGAAATGCAAAAGACCTTGTTATGATGATGCACTAGGTCCATAGCTGGGACTTTGTGTATGTTCTCGAAATGCGTTTGTCGAGTGCTCGTTAAGAAAGTTTCTATACAAGTTTTTGAATGAACTCCTGAAGAAAAGTTCTCCAAAAGTTCCCTATGAAAAAATCCTTTGAAGCATCTGGTCGTCACAAACGTTTTGACTACTTGTGGAGCCAAAACGGACTCCGTATGAGTCAGATATCCATGTTTTAGTTAACACTGCGCAAAACTGATTCCGAACGACAGTTACATACTAGTTCTTGTGTAGTTGCACTCGATTTTTTCCATTGTACTTCACTAAACATCTCCATATGAGATCCTACTACTTGTAGGGAAATGCAAGAGACCTCGGTTATGATGATGCACTAGGTCCATAGCTGGGACTTTGTGTATGTTCTCGAAATGCGTTTGTCGAGTGCTCATTAAGAAAGTTTCTATACAAGTTTTTGAATGAACTCCTGAAGAAAAGTTCTCCAAAAGTTCCCTATGAAAGAATCCTTTGAAGCATCTGGTCGCCACAAATGTTTTGACTACTTGTGGAGCCAAAACGGACTCCGTATGAGTCAGATATCCATGTTTTAGTTAACACTGCGCAAAACTGATTCCGAACGACAGTTACAGACTAGTTCTTGTGTAGTTGCACTCAATTTTTTCCATTCTACTTCACTAAACATCTCCATATGAGATCCTACTACTTGTAGGGAAATGCAAGAGACCTCGGTTATGATGATGCACTAGGTCCATAGCTGGGACTTTGTGTATGTTCTCGAAATGCGTTTGTCGAGTGCTCATTAAGAAAGTTTCTATACAAGTTTCTGAACGAACTCCTTAAGAAAAGTTCTCCAAAAGTTCCCTATGAAAGAATTGTTTGAAGCATCTGGTCGTCACAAACGTTTTGACTACTTGTGGAGCCAAAACGGACTCCGTATGAGTCAGATATCCATGTTTCAGTTAACACTGCGCAAAACTGATTCCGAACAACAGTTACATACTAGTTCTTGTGTAGTTGCACTCGATTTTTTCCATTCTACTTCGCTAAACATCTCCATATGAGATCCAACTACTTGTAGGGAAATGCAAGAGACCTCGGTTATGATGATGAACTAGGTCCATAGCTGGAACTTTATGTATGTTCTCGGAATGCGTTTCTCGAGTGCTCATTAAGAAAGTTTCTATAAAAGTTTCTAAACGAACTCCTTAAGAAAAGTTTTCCAAAATTTCCCCATGAAAGAATCCTTTGAAGCATCTGGTCGTCACAAACGTTTTGCCTACTTGCGGAGCCAAAACGGACTCCGTATGAGTCAGATATCCATGTTTCAGTTAACACTGCGCAAAACTGATTCCGAACGACAGTTACAGACTAGTTCTTGTGTAGTTGCACTCGATTTTTTCCATTCTACTTCACTAAACATCTCCATATGAGATCCAATTACTTGTAGGGAAATGCAATAGACCTCGGTTATGATGAAGCACTAGGTCCTTAGCTGGGACTTTGTGTATGTTCTCAAAATGCGTTTGTCGAGTGGTCATTAAGAAAGTTTCTATACAAGTTTCTGAACGAACTCCTGAAGAAAAGTTCTCCAGAAGTTCCCTATGACAGAACCCTTTGAAGCATCTGGTCGCCAGAAATGTTTTGACTACTTGTGGAGCCAAAACGGACTCCGTATGAGTCAGATATCCATGTTTCAGTTAACACTGCCCAAAACTGATTCCGAACGACAGGTACAGACTAGTTCTTGTGTAGTTGAATTCCATTTTTTCCAATCTACTTCACTAAACATCTCCATACGAGATCCAATTACTTGTAGGGAAATGCAACAGACCTCGGTTATGATGATGCACTAGTTCCATAGCTGGGACTTTGTGTATGTTCTCGAAATCCGTTTGTCGAGAGCTCATTAAGAAAGTTTCTATACAAGTTTCTGAACGAACTCCTTAAGAAAACTTCTCCAAAAGTTCCCTATGAAAGAATCGTTTGAAACATCTGGTCGTCACAAACGTTTTGACTACTTGTGGAGCCAAAACAGACTCCGTATGAGTCCGATATCCATGTTTCAGTTAACACTGCGCAAAACTGATTCCGAACGACAGTTACAGACTAGTTCTTGTATAGTTGCACTCGATTTTTTCAATTCTACTTCACTAAACATCTCCATATGAGATCCAATTACTTGTAGGGAAATTCAAGAGACCTCGGTTATGCGGATGCACTATGTCCATAGCTGGGACTTTGTGTATGTTCTCGAAATGCGTTTGTTGAGTGCTCATTAAGAAAGTTTCTATAGAAGTTTCTGAACGAACTCCTTAAGAAAAGTTCCCTATGAAAGAATCCTTTGAAGCATCTGGTCGCCACAAATGTTTTGACTACTTGTGGAGCCAAAACGGACTCCGTATGAGTCAGATATCCATGTTTCAGTTAACACTACGCAAAACTGATTCCGAACGACAGTTACAGACTAGTTCTTGTGTAGTTGCACTCGATTTTTTCCATTCTACTTCGCTAAACATCTCCATATGAGATCCAACTACTTGTAGGGAAATGCAAGAGACCTCGGTTATGATGATGCACTAGGTCCATAGCTGGAACTTTATGTATGTTCTCGGAATGCGTTTCTCGAGTGCTCATTAAGAAAGTTTCTATAGAAGTTTCTGAACGAACTCCTTAAGAAAAGTTTTCCAAAATTTCCCTATGAAAGAATCCTTTGAAGCATCTGGTCGTCACAAACGTTTTGCCTACTTGCGGAGCCAAAACGGACTCCGTATGAGTCAGATATCCATGTTTCAGTTAACACTGCGCAAAACTGATTCCGAACGACAGTTACAGACTAGTTCTTGTGTAGTTGCACTCGATTTTTTCCATTCTACTTCACTAAACATCTCCATATGAGATCCAATTACTTGTAGGGAAATGCAAGAGACCTCGGTTATGATGAAGCACTAGGTCCTTAGCTGGGACTTTGTGTATGTTCTCAAAATGCGTTTGTCGAGTGGTCATTAAGAAAGTTTCTATACAAGTTTCTGAACGAACTCCTGAAGAAAAGTTCTCCAAAAGTTCCCAATGAAAGAACCCTTTGAAGCATCTGGTCGCCAGAAATGTTTTGACTACTTGTGGAGCCAAAATGGACTCCGTATGAGTCAGATATCCATGTTTCAGTTAACACTGCGCAAAACTGATTCCGAACGACAGTTACAGACTAGTTCTTGTGTAGTTGCACTCTATTTTTTCCAGTCTACTTCACTAAACATCTCCATATGAGATCCTACTACTTGTAGGGAAATGCAAGAGACCTCGGTTATGATGATGCACTAGGTCCATAGCTGGGACTTTGTGTATGTTCTCGAAATGCGTTTGTCGAGTGCTCATTAAGAAAGTTTCTATACAAGTTTCTGAACGTACTCCGTAAGAAAATTCTCCAAAAGTTCCCTATGAAAGAATCCTTTGAAGCATCTTGTCGTCACAAACGTTTTGACTACTTGTGAAGCCAAAACGGACTCCGTATGAGTCAAATATCCATGTTTTAGTTAACACTGCGCAAAACTGATTCCGAACAATAGTTACATACTAGTTCTTGTGTAGTTGCACTCGATTTTTTCCAGTCTACTTCACTAAACATCTCCATATGAGATCCTACTACTTGTAGGGAAATGCAAGAGACCTCGGTTATGATGATGCACTAGGTCCATAGCTGGGACTTTGTGTATGTTCTCGAAATGCGTTTGTCGAGTGCTCATTAAGAAAGTTTCTATACAAGTTTTTGGATGAACTCCTTAAGAAAAGTTCTCCAAAAGTTCCCTATGAAAGAATCCTTTGAAGCATCTGGTCGTCACAAACGTTTTGACTAGTTGTGGAGCCAAAACAGACTCCGTATGAGTCAGATATCCATGTTTCAGTTAACACTGCGCAAAACTGATTCCGAACGACACTTACAGACTAGTTCTTGTGTAGTTGCACTCGATTTTTTCAATTCTACTTCACTAAACATCTCCATATGAGATCCAATTACTTGTAGGGAAATTCAAGAGACCTCGGTTATGCGGATGCACTAGGTCCATAGCTGGGACTTTGTGTATGTTCTCGAAATGCGTTTGTTGAGTGCTCATTAAGAAAGTTTCTATAGAAGTTTCTGAACGAACTCCTTAAGAAAAGTTCCCTATGAAAGAATCCTTTGAAGCATCTGGTCGCCAAAAATGTTTTGACTACTTGTGGAGCCAAAACAGACTCCGTATGAGTCAGATATCCATGTTTCAGTTAACACTACGCAAAACTGATTCCGAACGACAGTTACAGACTAGTTCTTGTGTAGTTGCACTCAATTTTTTCCATTCTACTTCACTAAACATCTCCATATGAGATCCTACTACTTGTAGGGAAATGCAAGAGACCTCGGTTATGATGATGCACTAGGTCCATAGCTGGGACTTTGTGTATGTTCTCGAAATGCGTTTGTCGAGTGCTCATTAAGAAAGTTTCTATACAAGTTTCTGAACGAACTCCTTAAGAAAAGTTCTCCAAAAGTTCCCTATGAAAGAATTGTTTGAAGCATCTGGTCGTCACAAATGTTTTGACTACTTGTGGAGCCAAAACGGACTCCGTATGAGTCAGATATCCATGTTTCAGTTAACACTGCGCAAAACTGATTCCGAACAACAGTTACATACTAGTTCTTGTGTAGTTGCACTCGATTTTTTCCATTCTACTTCGCTAAACATCTCCATATGAGATCCAACTACTTGTAGGGAAATGCAAGAGACCTCGGTTATGATGATGAACTAGGTCCATAGCTGGAACTTTATTTATGTTCTCGGAATGCGTTTCTCGAGTGCTCATTAAGAAAGTTTCTATAAAAGTTTCTGAACGAACTCCTTAAGAAAAGTTTTCCAAAATTTCCCTATGAAAGAATCCTTTGAAGCATCTGGTCGTCACAAACGTTTTGACTACTTGTGGAGCCAAAAGGAACTCCGTATGAGTCAGATATCCATGTTTCAGTTAACACTGCGCAAAACTAATTCCGAACGACAGTTACAGACTAGTTCTTGTGTAGTTGCACTCAATTTTTTCCATTCTACTTCACTAAACATCTCCATATGAGATCCTACTACTTGTAGGGAAATGCAAGAGACCTCGGTTATGATGATGCAACTGGTCCATAGCTGGGACTTTGTGTATGTTCTCGAAATGCGTTTGTTGAGTGCTCATTAAGAAAGTTTCTATAGAAGTTTCTGAACGAACTCCTTAAGAAAAATTCCCTATAAAAGAATCCTTTGAAGCATCTGGTCGTCACAAACGTTTTGACTACTTGTGGAGCCAAAACGGACTCCGTATGAGTCAGATATCCATGTTTCAGTTAACACTGCGCAAAACTGATTCCGAACAAAATTTACAGACTAGTTCTTGTGTAGTTGCACTCGATTTTTTCCATTCTACTTCACTAAACATCTCCATATGAGATCCTACTACTTGTAGGGAAATGCAAGAGACCTCAGTTATGATGATGCACTAGGTCCATAGCTGGGACTTTGTGTATGTTCTCGAAATGCGTTTGTCGAGTGCTCATTAAGAAAGTTTCTATACAAGTTTTTGAACGAACTCCTTAAGAGAAGTTCTCCAAAAGTTCCCTATGAAAGAATCCTTTGAAGCATCTGGTCATCACAAACGTTTTGACTACTTGTGGAGCCAAAACGGACTCCGTACGAGTCAGATATCCATGTTTCAGGTAACACTGCGCAAAACTAATTCCGAACGACAGTTACATACTAGTTCTTGTGTAGTTGCACTCGATTTTTTCCATTCTATTTCACTAACTATCTCCGTATGAGATCCATCTACTTGTAGGGAAATGCAAGAGACCTCGGTTATGATGATGCACTAGGTCTATAGCTGGGACTTTGTGTATGTTCTTGAAATGCGTTTGTCGAGTACTGATTAAGAATGTTTCTATACAAGTTTCTGAACGAACTCCTTAAGAAAAGTTCTCCAAAATTTCCCTATGAAAGAATCTTTTGAAGCATCTGGTCGTCACAAACGTTTTGACTACTTGTGGAGCCAAAAGGAACTCCGTATGAGTCAGATATCCATGTTTCAGTTAACACTGCGCAAAACTAATTCCGAACGACAGTTACAGACTAGTCCTTGTGTAGTTGCACTCGATTTTTTTTATTCTACTTCACTAAACATCTCCATATGAGATCCAATTACATGTAGGGAAATGCAAGAACCTCGGTTATGATGAAGCAATAGGTCCTTAGCTGGGACTTTGTGTATGTTCTCGAAATGCGTTTGTCGAGTGGTCATTAAAAAGTTTCTATACAAGTTTCTGAAAGAACTCCTGAAGAAAAGTTATCCAAAAGTTCCCTATGAAAGAATCCTTTGAAGCATCTGGTTGTCACAAACTATTTGAATAGTTGTGGAGCCAAAACGGACTCCGTATGAGTCCGATATCCATGTTTCAGTTAACACTGTACAAAACTGATTCCGAACGACAGTTACAGACTAGTTCTTGTGTAGTTGAATTTGATTTTTTCCATTCTACTTCACTAAACATCTCCATATGGGATCCAATTACTTGTAGGGAAATGCAAGAGACCTCGGTTATGATGAAGCACTAGGTCCTTAGCAGGGAATTTGTGTATGTTCTCGAAATGCGTTTGTCAAGTGGTCATTAAGGAAGTTTCTATACAAATTTCTGAACGAACTCCTGAAGAAAAGTTCTCCAAAAGTTCCCTATGAAAGAATCCTTTGAAGCATCTGGTTGTCACAAACTGTTTGAATAGTTGTGGAGCCAAAACGGACTCCGTATGAGTCAGATATCCATGTTTCAGTTAGCACTGTGCAAAACAGATTCCGAACGACAGTTACAGACTAGTTCTTGTGTAGTTGCAGTCGATTTTTTCCATTCTACGTCACTAAACATATCCATATGAGATCCAATTACTTGTAGGGAAATGCAAGACACCTCGTTATGATGATGCACTAGGTTCGTAGCTGGGACTTTGTGTATGTTCTCGAAATGCGTTTGTCGAGTGCTCATTAAGAAAGTTTCGATGCAAGTTTCTGAACGAACTCAAGAAAAGTTCTCCAAAAGTTCCCTATGAAAGAATTCTTTGAAGCATCTGGTCGTCACAAACGTTTCGACTACTTGTGGAGCTAAAACGGACTATGTATGAGTCAGATATCCATGTTTCAGTTAACACTGCGCAAAACTGATTCCGAACGACAGTTACAGACTAGTTCTTGTGTAGTTGCACTCGATTTTTTCAATTATACTTCAAACATCTCCATATGAGATCCAATTACTTGTAGGGAAATTCAAGAGACCTCCGTTATGAGGATGCACGAGGTCCATAGCTGGGACTTTGTGTATGTTCTCGAAATGCGTTTGTTGAGTGCTCATTAAGAAAGTTTCTATAGCAGTTTCTGAACGAACTCCTTAAGAAAAATTCCCTATAAAAGAATCCTTTGAAGCATCTGGTCGTCACAAACGTTTTGACTACTTGTGGAGCCAAAACAGACTCCGTATGAGTCAGATATCCATGTTTCAGTTAACACTGCGCAAAACTGATTCCGAACGACAGTTACACACTAGTTCTTGTGTACTTGCACTCGATTTTTTCCATTCTACTTCACTAAACATCTCCATATGGGATCCTACTACTTGTAGGGAAATGCAAGAGACCTCGGTTATGATGATGCACTAGGTCCATAGCTGGGACTTTGTGTATGTTCTCGAAATGCGTTTGTCGAGTGCTCATTAAGAAAGTTTCTATACAAGTTTTTGAATGAACTCCTTAAGAAAAGTTCTCCAAAAGTTCCCTATGAAAGAATCGTTTGAATCATCTGGTCGTCACAAACGTTTTGACTACTTGTGGAGCCAAAACGGACTCCGTATGAGTCAGATATCCATGTTTCAGTTAACACTGCGCAAAACTGATTCCGAACGACAGTTACATACTAGTTCTTGTGTAGTTGCACTCGATTTTTTCCATTCTACTTCACTAAACGTCTCCATATGAGATCCAACTACTTGTAGGGAAATGCAAGAGACCTCGGTTATGATAATGCACTAGGTCTATAGCTGGAACTTTGTGTATGTTCTCGAAATGCGTTTGTCGAGTGCTCATTAAGAAAGTTTCTATACAAGTTTCTGAACGAACTCCTTCAGAAAAGTTCTCCAAAATTTCCCTATGAAATAATCCTTTGAAGCATCTGGTCGTCACAAATGTTTTGACTACTTGTGGAGCCAAAAGGAACTCCGTATGAGTCAGATATCCATGTTTCAGTTAACACTGCGCAAAACTGATTCCGAACGACAGTTACAGACTAGTCCTTGTGTAGTTGCACTCGATTTTTTCCATTCTACTTCACTAAACATCTCCATATGAGATCCAATTACTTGTAGGGAAATGCAAGAGACGTCGGTTATGATGAAGCACTAGGTCCTTAGCTGGGACTTTGTGTATGTTCTCGAAATGCGTTTGTCGAGTGGTCATTAAGAAAGGTTCTGTACAAGTTTCTGAACGAACTCCTGAAGAAAAGTTCTCCAAAAGTTCCCTATGAAAGAATCCTTTGAAGCATCTGGTTGTCACAAACTGTTTGAATAGTTGTGGAGCCAAAACGGACTCCGTATGAGTCAGATATCCAAGTTTCAGTTAACACTGCGCAAAACTGATTCCGAACGAGAGTTACAGACTAGTTCTTGTGTAGTTGAATTCGATTTTTTCTGTTCTACTTCACTAAACATCTCCATATGGGATCCAATTACTTGTAGGGAAATGCAAGAGACCTCGGTTATGAGGATGCACTACGTCCATAGCTGGGACTTTGTGTATGTTCTCCAAATGCGTTTGTCAAGTGCTCATTAAGAAAGTTTCTATACAAGTTTCTGAACGAACTCCTTAAGAAAAGTTCTCCAAAATTTCCCTATGAAAGAATCCTTTGAAGCATCTTGTCGTCACAAATGTTTTGACTATTTTTGGAGCCAAAACGGACTCCGTATGAGTCTGATATCCATGTTTCAGTTAACACTGCGCAAAACTGATACCGAACGACAGTTACAGACTAGTTCTTGTGTAGTTGCACTCGATTTTTTCCATTCTACGTCACTAAACATCTCCATATGAGATCCAATTAGTTGTAGGGAAATGCAAGAGACCTCGGTTATGATGATGCACTAGGTCCATAGCTGGGACTTTGTGTATGTTTCGAAATGCGTTTGTCGAGTGCTCATTAAGAAAGTTTCTATACAAGTTTCTGGACGAACTACTTAAGAAAAGTTCTCCAAAAGTTCCCTATGAAAGAATCGTTTGAAGCATCTGGTCGTCACGAACGTTTTGACTACTTGTGGAGCCAAAACGGACTCCGTATGAGTCAGATATCCATGTTTCAGTTAACACTGCGCAAAACTGATTCCGAACGACAGTTACATAATAGTTCTTGTGTAGTTGCACTCGATTTTTTCCATTATACTTCGCTAAACATCTCCATATGGGATCCAATTACTTGTAGGGAAATGCAAGAGACCTCAGTTATGAGGATGCACTAGGTCCATAGCTGGGACTTTGTGTATGTTCTCGAAATGCGTTTGTCGAGTGGTCATTAAGAAAGTTTCTATACAAGTTTCTGAACGAACTCCTGAAGAAAAGTTCTCCAAAAGTTCCCTATGAAACAATCCTTTGAAGCATCTGGTTGTCACAAACTGTTTGAATAGTTGTGGAGCCAAAACGGACTCCGTATGAGTCAGATATCCATGTTTCAGTTAACACTGCGCAAAACTGATTCCGAACGGCAGTTACATACTAGTTCTTGTGTAGTTGCACTCGATTTTTTCCATTCTACTTCACTAAACGTGTCCATATGA
>NC_057811.1:117801762-117805499 GCF_018294505.1 Triticum aestivum
AGACTAGTTCTTGTGTAGTTGAATTCGATTTTTTCCGTTCTACTTCACTAAACATCTCCATATGGGATCCAATTACTTGTAGGGAAATGCAAGAGACCTCGGTTATGAGGATGCACTAGGTCCATAGCTGGGACTTTGTGTATGTTCTCCAAATGCGTTTGTCAAGTGCTCATTAAGAAAGTTTCTATACAAGTTTCTGAACGAACTCCTTAAGAAAAGTTCTCCAAAAGTTCCCTATGAAAGAATCCTTTGAAGCACCTGGTCGTCACAAACATTTTGACTACTTGTGGTGCCAAAACGGACTCCGTATAAGTCACATATCCATGTTTCAGTTAACACTGCGCAAAACTGATTCCGAACGACAGTTACAAACTAGTTCTTCTGTAGTTGCACTCGATTTTTTCCATTCTACTACACTAAACATCTCCATATGAGATCCAATTACTTGTTGGGAAATGCAAGAGACCTCGGTTATGATGATGCACTAGGTCCATAGCTGGGACTTTGTGTATGTTTTGAAATGCGTTTGTCGAGTGCTCATTAAGAAAGTTTCTATACAAGTTTCTGGATGAACTACTTAAGAAAAGTTCTCCAAAAGTTCCCTATGAAAGAATCGTTTGAAGCATCTGGTCGTCACGAACGTTTTGACTACTTGTGGAGCCAAAACGGACTCCGTATGAGTCAGATATCCATGTTTCAGTTAACACTCCGCAAAACTGATTCCGAACGACAGTTACATACTAGTTCTTGTGTAGTTGCACTCGATTTTTTCCATTATACTTCACTAAACATCTCCATATGGGATCCAATTACTTTTAGGGAAATGCAAGAGACCTCAGTTATGAGGATGCACTAGGTCCATAGCTGGGACTTTGTGTATGTTCTCGAAATGCGTTTGTCGAGTGGTCATTAAGAAAGTTTCTATACAAGTTTCTGAACGAACTCCTTTAGAAAAGTTCTCCAAAAGTTCCCTATGAAAGAATCCTTTGAAGCATCTGGTTGTCACAAACTGTTTGAATAGTTGTGGAGCCAAAACGGACTCCGTATGAGTCAGATATCCATGTTTCAGTTAACACTGCGCAAAACTGATTCCGAACGGCAGTTACATACTAGTTCTTGTGTAGTTGCACTCGATTTTTTCCATTCTACTTCACTAAACGTGTCCATATGAGATCCAACTACTTGTAGGGAAATGCAAGAGACCTCGTTATAATGATGCACTAGGTCCATAGCTGGGACTTTGTGTATGTTCTCGAAATGCGTTTGTCGAGTGCTCATTAAGAAAGTTTCGATGCAAGTTTCTGAACAAACTCAAGAAAAGTTCTCCAAAAGTTCCCTATGAAAGAATCCATTGAAGCATCTGGTCGTCACAAACGTTTTGACTACTTGTGGAGCCAAAACGGACTAAGTATGAGTCAGGTATCCATGTTTCCGTTAACACTGCGCAAAACTAATTACGAACGACAGTTACAGATTAGTTCTTGTGTAGTTGCACTCGATTTTTTCAATTATACTTCACTAAACATCTCCATATGAGATCCAATTACTTGTAGGGAAATTCAAGAGACCTCGGTTATGAGGATGCACGAGGTCCATAGCTGGGACTTTGTGTATGTTCTCGAAATACGTTTGTTGAGTGCTCATTAAGAAAGTTTCTATAGACGTTTCTGAACGAACTCCTTAAGAAAAAATCCCTATAAAAGAATCCTTTGAAGCATCTGGTCGTCACAAACGTTTTGACTACTTGTCGAGCCAAAACGGACTCCGTATGAGTCAGATATCCATGTTTCAGTTAACACTGCGCAAAACTGATTCCGAACGACAGTTACATACTAGTTCTTCTGTAGTTGCACTCGATTTTTTCAATTCTACTTCACTAAACGTCTCCATATGAGATCCAACTACTTGTAGGGAAATGCAAGAGACCTCGGTTATGATAATGCACTAGGTCTATAGCTGGGACTTTGTGTATGTTCTCGAAATGCGTTTGTCGAGTGCTCATTAAGAAAGTTTCTATACAAGTTTCTGAACGAACTCCTTCAGAAAAGTTCTCCAAAATTTCCCTATGAAATAATCCTTTGAAGCATCTGGTCGTCACAAACGTTTTGACTACTTGTGGAGCCAAAAGGAACTCCGTATGAGTCAGATATCCATGTTTCAGTTAACACTGCGCAAAACTGATTCCGAACGACAGTTAAGACTAGTCCTTGTGTAGTTGCAATCGATTTTTTCCATTCTACTTCACTAAAAATCTCCATATGAGATCCAATTACTTGTAGGGAAATGCAAGAGACCTCGGTTATGATGAAGCACTAGGTCCTTAGCTGGGACTTTGTGTATGTTCTCGAAATGCGTTTGTCGAGTGGTCATTAAGAAAGGTTCTATACAAGTTTCTGAACGAACTCCTGAAGAAAAGTTCTCCAAAAGTTCCCTATGAAAGAATCCTTTGAAGCATCTGGTTGTCACAAACTGTTTGAATAGTTGTGGAGCCAAAACGGACTCCGTATGAGTCAGATATCCATGTTTCAGTTAACACTGCGCAAAACTGATTCCGAACGAGAGTTAGAGACTAGTTCTTGTGTAGTTGAATTCGATTTTTTCCGTTCTACTTCACTAAACATCTCCATATGGGATCCAATTACTTGTAGGGAAATGCAAGAGACCTCGGTTATGAGGATGCACTAGGTCCATAGCTGGGACTTTGTGTATGTTCTCCAAATGCGTTTGTCAAGTGCTCATTAAGAAAGTTTCTATACAAGTTTCTGAACGAACTCCTTAAGAAAAGTTCTCCAAAAGTTCCCTATGAAAGAATCCTTTGAAGCACCTGGTCGTCACAAACATTTTGACTACTTGTGGTGCCAAAACGGACTCCGTATAAGTCACATATCCATGTTTCAGTTAACACTGCGCAAAACTGATTCCGAACGACAGTTACAAACTAGTTCTTCTGTAGTTGCACTCGATTTTTTCCATTCTACTACACTAAACATCTCCATATGAGATCCAATTACTTGTTGGGAAATGCAAGAGACCTCGGTTATGATGATGCACTAGGTCCATAGCTGGGACTTTGTGTATGTTTTGAAATGCGTTTGTCGAGTGCTCATTAAGAAAGTTTCTATACAAGTTTCTGGATGAACTACTTAAGAAAAGTTCTCCAAAAGTTCCCTATGAAAGAATCGTTTGAAGCATCTGGTCGTCACGAACGTTTTGACTACTTGTGGAGCCAAAACGGACTCCGTATGAGTCAGATATCCATGTTTCAGTTAACACTCCGCAAAACTGATTCCGAACGACAGTTACATACTAGTTCTTGTGTAGTTGCACTCGATTTTTTCCATTATACTTCACTAAACATCTCCATATGGGATCCAATTACTTTTAGGGAAATGCAAGAGACCTCAGTTATGAGGATGCACTAGGTCCATAGCTGGGACTTTGTGTATGTTCTCGAAATGCGTTTGTCGAGTGGTCATTAAGAAAGTTTCTATACAAGTTTCTGAACGAACTCCTTTAGAAAAGTTCTCCAAAAGTTCCCTATGAAAGAATCCTTTGAAGCATCTGGTTGTCACAAACTGTTTGAATAGTTGTGGAGCCAAAACGGACTCCGTATGAGTCAGATATCCATGTTTCAGTTAACACTGCGCAAAACTGATTCCGAACGGCAGTTACATACTAGTTCTTGTGTAGTTGCACTCGATTTTTTCCATTCTACTTCACTAAACGTGTCCATATGA
>NC_057811.1:117805509-117810103 GCF_018294505.1 Triticum aestivum
ATGCACTAGGTCCATAGCTGGGACTTTGTGTATGTTCTCGAAATGCGTTTGTCGAGTGCTCATTAAGAAAGTTTCGATGCAAGTTTCTGAACAAACTCAAGAAAAGTTCTCCAAAAGTTCCCTATGAAAGAATCCATTGAAGCATCTGGTCGTCACAAACGTTTTGACTACTTGTGGAGCCAAAACGGACTCCGTATGAGTCAGGTATCCATGTTTCAGTTAACACTGCGCAAAACTAATTACGAACAACAGTTACAGACTAGTTCTTGTGTAGTTGCACTCGATTTTTTCAATTATACTTCACTAAACATCTCCATATGAGATCCAATTACTTGTAGGGAAATTCAAGAGACCTCGGTTATGAGGATGCACGAGGTCCATAGCTGGGACTTTGTGTATGTTCTCGAAATGCGTTTGTTGAGTGCTCATTAAGAAAGTTTCTATAGACGTTTCTGAACGAACTCCTTAAGAAAAATTCCCTATAAAAGAATCCTTTGAAGCATCTGGTCGTCACAAACGTTTTGACTACTTGTCGAGCCAAAACGGAGTCCGTATGAGTCAGATATCCATGTTTTAGTTAACACTGCGCAAAACTGATTCCGAACGACAGTTACATACTAGTTCTTGTGTAGTTGCACTCGATTTTTTCCATTCTACTTCACTAAACGTCTCCATATGAGATCCAACTACTTGTAGGGAAATGCAAGAGACCTCGGTTATGATAATGCACTAGGTCCATAGGTGGGACTTTGTGTATGTTCTCGAAATGCGTTTGTCGAGTGCTCATTAAGAAAGTTTCTATACAAGTTTCTGAACGAACTCCTTCAGAAAAGTTCTCCAAAAATTCCCTATGAAATAATCCTTTGAAGCATCTGGTCGTCACAAACGTTTTGACTACTTGTGGAGCCAAAAGGAACTCCGTATGAGTCAGATATCCATGTTTCAGTTAACACTGCGCAAAACTGATTCCGAACGACAGTTACAGACTAGTCCTTGTGTAGTTGCACTTGATTTTTTCCATTCTACTTCACTAAACATCTCCATATGAGATCCAATTACTTGTAGGGAAATGCAAGAGACCTCGGTTATGACGAAGCACTAGGTCCTTAGCTGGGACTTTGTGTATGTTCTCGAAATGCGTTTGTCGAGTGGTCATTAAGAAAGGTTCTATACAAGTTTCTGAACGAACTCCTGAAGAAAAGTTCTCCAAAAGTTCCCTATGAAAGAATCCTTTGAAGCATCTGGTCGTCACAAACTGTTTGAATAGTTGTGGAGCCAAAACGGACTCCGTATTAGTCAGATATCCATGTTTCAGTTAACACTGCGCAAAACTGATTCCGAACGAGAGTTACAGACTAGTTCTTGTGTAGTTGAATTCGATTTTTTCCGTTCTACTTCACTAAACATCTCCATATGGGATCCAATTACTTGTAGGGAAATGCAAGAGACCTCGGTTATGAGGATGCACTAGGTCCATAGCTGGGACTTTGTGTATGTTCTCCAAATGCGTTTGTCAAGTGCTCATTAAGAAAGTTTCTATACAAGTTTCTGAACGAACTCCTTAAGAAAAGTTCTCCAAAATTTCCCTATGAAAGAATCCTTTGAAGCATCTGGTCGTCACAAACGTTTTGACTATTTTTGGAGCCAAAACGGACTCCGTATGAGTCTGATATCCATGTTTCAGTTAACACTGCGCAAAACTGATTCCGAACGACAGTTACAGACTAGTTCTTGTGTAGTTGCACTCGATTTTTTCAATTATACTTCACTAAACATCTCCATATGAGATCCAATTACTTGTAGGGAAATTCAAGAGACCTCGTTTATGAGGATGCACGAGGTCCATAGCTGGGACTTTGTGTATGTTCTCGAAATGCGTTTGTTGAGTGCTCATTAAGAAAGTTTCTATAGACGTTTCTGAACGAACTCCTTAAGAAAAATTCCCTATAAAAGAATCCTTTGAAGCATCTGGTCGTCACAAACGTTTTGACTACTTGTCGAGCCAAAACGGACTCCGTATGAGTCAGATATCCATGTTTCAGTTAACACTGCGCAAAACTGATTCTGAACAACAGTTACAGACTAGTTCTTGTGTAGTTGCACTCGATTTTTTCCATTCTACTTCACTAAACATCTCCATATGAGATCCTACTACTTGTAGGGAAATGCAAGAGACCTCGGTTATGATGATGCACTAGGTCCATAGCTGGGACATTGTGTATGTTCTCGAAATGCGTTTGTCGAGTGCTCATTAAGAAAGTTTCTATACAAGTTTCTGAACGAACTCCTTAAGAAAAGTTCTCCAAAAGTTCCCTATGAAAGAATCTTTTGAAGCATCTGGTCGTCACAAACGTTTTGACTACTTGTGGAGCCAAAACAGACTCCGTATGAGTCAGATATCCATGTTTCAGGTAACACTGCGCAAAACTGATGCCGAACGACAGTTACATACTAGTTCTTGTGTAGTTGCACTCGATTTTTCCATTCTACTTCACTAAACATCTCCATATGAGATCCATCTACTTGTAGGGAAATGCAAGAGACCTCGGTTATGATGATGCACTATGTCTATAGCTGGGACTTTGTGTATGTTCTCGAAATGCGTTTGTCGAGTACTCATTAAGAAAGTTTCTATACAAGTTTCTGAAAGAACTCCTTAAGAAAAGTTCTCCAACATTTCCCTATGAAAGAATCTTTTGAAGCATCTGGTCGTCACAAACGTTTTGACTACTTGTGGAGCCAAAACGAACTCCGTATGAGTCAGATATCCATGTTTCAGTTAACACTGCGCAAAACTGATTCCGAACGACAGTTACAGACTAGTCCTTGTGTAGTTGCACTGGATTTTTTCCATTCTACTTCACTAAACATCTCCATATGAGATCCAATTACTTGTAGGGAAATGCAAGAGACCTCAGTTATGATGAAGCACTAGGTCCTTAGCTGGGACTTTGTGTATGTTCTCGAAATGCGTTTGTCGAGTGGTCATTAAGAAAGTTTCTATACAAGTTTCTGAAAGAACTCCTAAAGAAAAATTCTCCAAAAGTTCCCTATGAAAGAATCCTTTCAAGCATCTGGTTGTCACAAATTGTTTGAATAGTTGTGGAGCCAAAACGGACTCCGTATGAGTCAGATATCCATGTTTCAGTCAACACTGCGCAAAACTGATTCCGAACGATAGTTACAGACTAGTTCTTGTGTAGTTGAATTTGATTTATTCCATTCTACTTCACTAAACATCTCCATATGAGATCCAATTAATTGTAGGGAAATGCAAGAGACCTCAGTTATGATGAAGCACTAGGTCCTTAGCTGGGACTTTGTGTATGTTCTCGAAATGCGTTTGTTGAGTGCTCATTAAGAAAGTTTCTATAGCAGTTTCTGAACGAACTCCTTAAGAAAAATTCCCTACAAAAGAATCCTTTGAAGCATCTGGTCGTCACAAACGTTTTGACTACTTGTGGAGCCAAAACGGACTACGTATGAGTCAGATATCCATGTTTCGGTTAACACTGCGCAAAACTGATTCCGACCGACAGTTACAGACTAGTTCTTGTGTACTTGCACTCAATTTTTCCATTCTACTTCACTAAACATCTCCATATGAGATCCTACTACTTGTAGGGAAATGCAAGAGACCTCGGTTATGATGATGCACTAGGTCCATAGCTGAGACTTTGTGTATGTTCTCGAAAGGCGTTTGTCGAGTCCTCATTAAGAAAGTGTCTATACAAGTTTTTGAATGAACTCCTTAAGAAAAGTTCTCCAAAAGTTCCCTATGAAAGAATCGTTTGAAGCATCTGGTCGTCACAAACGTTTTGACTACTTGTGGAGCCAAAACGGACTCCGTATGAGTCAGATATCCATGTTTCAGTTAACACTGCGCAAAACTGATTCCGAACGACAGATACAGACTAGTTCTTGTGTAGTTGAATTCGATTTTTTCCATTCTACTTCACTAAACATCTCCATATGGGATCCAATTACTTGTAGGGAAATGCAAGAGACCTCAGTTATGAGGATGCACTAGGTCCATAGCTGGGACTTTGTGTATGTTCTCCAAATGCATTTGTCAAGTGCTCATTAAGAAAGTTTCTATACAAGTTTCTGAACGAACTCCTTAAGAAAAGTTCTCCAAAATTTCCCTATGAAAGAATCCTTTGAAGCATCTGGTTGTCACAAACGTTTTGACTATTTTTGGAGCCAAAACGGACTCCGTATGAGTCTGGTATCCATGTTTTAGTTAACACAGCGCAAAACTGATTCCGAACGACAGTTACAGACTAGTTCTTGTGTAGTTGCACCCGATTTTTTCCATTCTACGTCACTAAACATCTCCATATGAGATCCAATTAGTTGTAGGGAAATGCAAGAGACCTCGGTTATGATGATGCACTAGGTCCATAGCTGGGACTTTGTGTATGTTCTCGAAATGCGTTTGTCGAGTGCTCATTAAGAAAGTTTCTATACAAGTTTTTGAACGAACTCCTGAAGAAAAGTTCTCCAAAAGTTCCCTATGAAAGAATCGTTAGAAGCATATGGTCGTCACAAATGTTTTGACTACTTGTGGAGCCAAAACGGACTCCGTATGAGT
>NC_057811.1:117810681-117812764 GCF_018294505.1 Triticum aestivum
AACAAACTCCTGAAGAAAAGTTCTCCAAAAGTTCCCTATGAAAGAATCCTTTGAAGCATCTGGTTGTCACAAACTGTTTGAATAGTTGTGGAGCCAAAACGGACTCCGTATGAGTCAGATATCCATGTTTCAGTTAACACTGCGCAAAACTGATTCCGAACGACAGATACAGACTAGTTCTTGTGTAGTTGAATTCGATTTTTTCCATTCTACTTCACTAAACATATCCATATGGGATCCAATTACTTGTAGGGAAATGCAAGGGACCTCGGTTATGAGGATGCACTAGGTCCATAGCTGGGACTTTGTGTATGTTCTCCAAATGCATTTGTCAAGTGCTCATTAAGAAAGTTTCTATACAAGTTTCTGAACCAGCTCCTTAAGAAAAGTTCTCCAAAATTTCCCGATGAAAGAATCCTTTGAAGCATCTGGTCGTCACAAACATTTTGACTATTTTTGGAGCCAAAACGGACTCCGTATGAGTCTGATATCCATGTTTCAGTTAACACTGCGCAAAACTGATTCCGAACGACAGTTACAGACTAGTTCTTGTGTAGTTGCACTCGATTTTTTCCATTCTACGTCACTAAACATCTCCATATGAGATCCAATTAGTTGTAGGGAAATGCAAGAGACCTCGGTTATGATGATGCACTAGGTCCATAGCTGGGACTTTGTGTATGTTCTCGAAATGCGTTTGTCAAGTGCTCATTAAGAAAGTTTCTATACAAGTTTTTGAACGAACTCTTGAAGAATAGTTCTCCAAAAGTTCCCTATGAAAGAATCGTTAGAAGCATATGGTCATCACAAATGTTTTGACTACTTGTGGAGCCAAAACGGACTCCGTATGAGTCAGATATCCATGTTTCAGTTAACACTGCGCAAAACTGATTCCGAACGACATTTACATACTAGTTCTTCTGTAGTTGCACTCGATTTTTTCCTTTCTACTTCACTAAACATCTCCATATGAGATCCAATTACTTGTAGGGAAATGCAAGAGACCTCGGTTATGACGATGCACTAGGTCCATAGCTGGGACTCTGTGTATGTTCTCGAAATGCGTTTGTCGAGTGCTCATTAAGAAAGTTTCTATACAAGTTTTTGAATGAACTTCTTAAGAAAAGTTCTCCAAAATTTCCCTATGAAAGAATCCTTTGAAGCATCTGGTAGTCACAAACGTTTTCACTACTTGTGGAGCCAAAAGGAACTCCGTATGAGTCAGATATCCATGTTTCAGTTAACACTGCGCAAAACTGATTCCGAACGACAGTTACAGACTAGTCCTTGTGTAGTTGCACTCGATTTTTTCCATTCTACTTCACTAAACATCTGCATATGACATCCAATTACTTGTAGGGAAATGCAAGAGACCTCGGTTATGATGAAGCACTAGGTCCTTAGCTGGGACTTTGTGTATGTTCTCGAAATGCGTTTGTCGAGTGGTCATTAAGAAAGTTTCTATACAAGTTTCTGATAGAACTCCTGAAGAAAAGTTCTCCAAAAGTTCCCTATGAAAGAATCCTTTGAAGCATCTGGTTATCACAAACTGTTTGAATTGTTGTGGAGCCAAAACGGACTCCGTATGAGTCAGATATCCATGTTTCAGTTAACACTGCGCAAAACTGATTCCGAACGACAGTTACAGACTAGTTCTTGTGTAGTTGAATTCGATTTTTTCCATTCTACTTCACTAAATATCTCCATATGGGATCCAATTACTTGTAGGGAAATGCAAGAGACCTCGGTTATGAGGATGCACTAGGTCCATAGCTGGGACTTTGTGTATGTTCTCCAAATGCGTTTGTCAAGTGCTCATTAAGAAAGTTTCTATACAAGTTTCTGAACGAACTCCTTAAGAAAAGTTATCCAAAATTTACCTATGAAAGAATCCTTTGAAGCATCTGGTCGTCACAAATGTTTTGACTATTTTTGGAGCCAAAACGGACTCCGTATGAGTCTGATATCCATGTTTCAGTTAACACTGCGCAAAACTGATTCCGAACGATTACAGACTAGTTCTTGTGTAGTTGCACTTGATTTTTTCCATTCTACGTCACTAAACATCTCCATATGAGATCCA
>NC_057811.1:117814330-117826306 GCF_018294505.1 Triticum aestivum
GAACTCCTTAAGAAAAGTTCTCCAAAAGTTCCCTATGAAAGAATCCTTTGAAGCATCTGGTCGTCACAAACGTTTTGACTACTTGTGGAGCCAAAACGGACTCCGTATGAGTCAGATATCCATGTTTCAGTTAACACTGCGCAAAACTGATTCCGAACGACAGTTACATACTAGTTCTTGTGTAGTTGCACTCGATTTTTTCCATTCTACTTCACTAAACGTCTCCATATGAGATCCAATTACTTGTAGGGAAATGCAAGAGACCTCGGTTATGATGAAGCACTAGGTCCTTAGCTGGGACTTTGTGTATGTTCTCGAAATACGTTTGTCGAGTGGTCATTAAGAAATGTTCTATACAAGTTTCTGAACAAACTCCTGAAGAAAAGTTCTCCAAAAGTTCCCTATGAAAGAATCCTTTGAAGCATCTGGTTGTCACAAACTGTTTGAATAGTTGTGGAGCCAAAACGGACTCCGTATGAGTCAGATATCCATGTTTCAGTTAACACTGCGCAAAACTGATTCCGAACGACAGATACAGACTAGTTCTTGTGTAGTTGCACTCGTTTTTTTCCATTCTACTTCACTAAACATCTCCATATGAGATCCAACTACTTGTAGGGAAATGCAAGAGACCTCGGTTATGATGATGCACTAGGTCTATTGCTGGGACTTTGTGTATGTTCTCGAAATGCGTTTGTGGAGTGCTCATTAAGAAAGTTTCTATACAAGTTTCTGAACCAGCTCCTTAAGAAAAGTTCTCCAAAATTTCCCGATGAAAGAATCCTTTGAAGCATCTGGTCGTCACAAACATTTTGACTATTTTTGGAGCCAAAACGGACTCCGTATGAGTCTGATATCCATGTTTCAGTTAACACTGCGCAAAACTGATTCCGAACGACAGTTACAGACTAGTTCTTGTGTAGTTGCACTCGATTTTTTCCATTCTACGTCACTAAACATCTCCATATGAGATCCAATTAGTTGTAGGGAAATGCAAGAGACCTCGGTTATGATGATGCACTAGGTCCATAGCTGGGACTTTGTGTATGTTCTCGAAATGCGTTTGTCGAGTGCTCATTAAGAAAGTTTCTATACAAGTTTTTGAACGAACTCTTGAAGAATAGTTCTCCAAAAGTTCCCTATGAAAGAATCGTTAGAAGCATATGGTCATCACAAATGTTTTGACTACTTGTGGAGCCAAAACGGACTCCGTATGAGTCAGATATCCATGTTTCAGTTAACACTGCGCAAAACTGATTCCGAACGACATTTACATACTAGTTCTTCTGTAGTTGCACTCGATTTTTTCCTTTCTACTTCACTAAACATCTCCATATGAGATCCAATTACTTGTAGGGAAATGCAAGAGACCTCGGTTATGACGATGCACTAGGTCCATAGCTGGGACTCTGTGTATGTTCTCGAAATGCGTTTGTCGAGTGCTCATTAAGAAAGTTTCTATACAAGTTTTTGAATGAACTTCTTAAGAAAAGTTCTCCAAAATTTCCCTATGAAAGAATCCTTTGAAGCATCTGGTCGTCACAAACGTTTTGACTACTTGTGGAGCCAAAAGGAACTCCGTATGAGTCAGATATCCATGTTTCAGTTAACATTGCGCAAAACTGATTCCGAACGACAGTTACAGACTAGTTCTTGTGTAGTTGCACTCGATTTTTTGCATTCTACTTCACTAAACATCTCCATATGAGATCCCATTACTTGTAGGGAAATGCAAGAGACCTCGGTTATGATGAAGCACTAGGTCCTTAGCTGGGACTTCGTGTATGTTCTCGAAATGCGTTTGTCGAGTGGTCATTAAGAAAGTTTCTGTACAAGTTTCTGATAGAACTCCTGAAGAAAAGTTCTCCAAAAGTTCCCTATGAAAGAATCCTTTGAAGCATCTGGTGGTCACAAACTGTTTGAATAGTTGTGGAGCCAAAACGGACTCCGTATGAGTCAGATATCCATGTTTCAGTTAACACTGCGCAAAACTGATTCCGAACGACAGTTACAGAGTAGTTCTTGTGTAGTTGAATTCGATTTTTTCCATTCTACTTCACTAAATATCTCCATATGGGATCCAATTACTTGTAGGGAAATGCAAGAGACCTCGGTTATGAGGATGCACTAGGTCCATAGCTGGGACTTTGTGTATGTTCTCCAAATGCGTTTGTCAAGTGCTCATTAAGAAAGTTTCTATACAAGTTTCTGAACGAACTCCTTAAGAAAAGTTATCCAAAATTTACCTATGAAAGAATCCTTTGAAGCATCTGGTCGTCACAAATGTTTTGACTATTTTTGGAGCCAAAACGGACTCCGTATGAGTCTGATATCCATGTTTCAGTTAACACTGCGCAAAACTGATTCCGAACGACAGTTACAGACTAGTTCTTGTGTAGTTGCACTTGATTTTTTCCATTCTACGTCACTAAACATCTCCATATGAGATCCAATTAGTTGTAGGCAAATGCAAGAGACCTCGATTATGATGATGCACTAGGTCCATAGCTGGGACTTTGTGTATGTTCTCGAAATGCGTTTGTCGAGTGCTCATTAAGAAAGTTTCTATACAAGTTTCTGAACGAACTCCTTAAGAAAAGTTCTCCAAAATTTCCCTATGAAAGAATCCTTTGAAGCATCTGGTCGTCACAAACGTTTTGACTACTTGTGGAGCCAAAAGGGACTCCGTATGAGTCAGATATCCATGTTTCAGTAAACACTGCGCAAAACTGATTCCGAACGACAGTTACAGACTATTTCTTGTGTAGTTGCATTCGATTTTTGCCATTCTACTTCACTAAACATCTCAATATGAGATCCAATTACTTGTAGGGAAATGCAAGAGACCTCGGTTATGATGAAGCACTAGGTCCTTAGCTGGGACTTTGTGTATGTTCTCGAAATGCGTTTGTCGAGTGGTCATTAAAAAGTTTCTATACAAGTTTCTGAACGAACTCCTGAAGAAAAGTTCTCCAAAAGTTACCTATGAAAGAATCCTTTGAAGTATCTAGTTGTCACAAATTGTTTGAATAGATGTGGAGCCAAAACGGACTCCGTATGAGTCAGATATCCATGTTTCAGTTAACACTGCGCAAAACTGATTCGGAACGAGAGTTACAGACAAGTTCTTGTGTAGTTGAATTCGATTTTTTCCATTCTACATCACTAAACATCTCCATATGAGATCCAGTTACTTGTAGGGAAATGCAAGAGACCTCGGTTATGAGGATGCACTAGGTCCATAGTTGGGACTTTGTGTATGTTCTCGAAATGCGTTTGTCGAGTGCTCATTAAGAAAGTTTCTATACAAGTTTGTGAACGAACTCCTTAAGAAAAGTTCTCCAAAAGTTCCCTATGAAAGAATCCTTTGAAGCATCTGGTCGTCACAAACGTTTTGACTACTTGTGAAGCCAAAACGGACTACGTATGAGGCAGATATCCATGTTTCAGTTAACACTGCACAAAACTGATTCCGAACGACAGTTACAGACTAGTTCTTGTGTAGTTGCACTCGATTTTTTCCATTCTACTTCACTAAATATCTCCATATGAGATCCAATTACTTGTACGGAAATGCAAGAGACCTCGGTTATGAGGATGCTCTAGGTCCATAGCTGGGACTTTGTGTATGTTCTCGAAATGCGTTTGTCGAGCGCTCATTAAGAAAGTTTCTATACAAGTTTCTGAACGAACTCCTTAAGAAAAGTTCTCCAAAAGTGCCCTATGAAAGAATCCTTTGAAGCATCTGGTTGTCACAAACTGTTTGAATAGTTGTGGAGCCAAAACGGACTCCGTATGAGTCAGATATCCATGTTTCAGTTAACACTGCGCAAAACTGATTCCGAACGACAGTTACATACTAGTTCTTGTGTAGTTGCACTCGTTTTTTTCCATTCTACTTCACTAAACATCTCCATATGAGATCCAACTACTTGTAGGGAAATGCAAGAGACCTCGGTTATGATGATGCACTAGGTCTATTGCTGGGACTTTGTGTATGTTCTCGAAATGCGTTTGTGGAGTGCTCATTAAGAAAGTTTCTATACAAGTTTCTGAACGAACTCCTTAAGAAAAGTTCTCCAAAATTTCCCTATGAAAGAATCCTTTGAAGCATCTGGTCGTCACAAACGTTTTGACTACTTGTGGAGCCAAAAGGGACTCCGTATGAGTCAGATATCCATGTTTCAGTTAACATTGCGCAAAACTGATTCCGAACGACAGTTACAGACTAGTTCTTGTGTAGTTGCACTCGATTATTTCCATTCTACTTCACTAAACATCTCCATATGAAATCCAATTACTTGTAGGGAAATGCAAGGGAACTCGGTTATGACGAAGGACTAGGTCCTTAGTTGGAACTTTGTGTATGTTCTCGAAATGCGTTTGTCGAGTGGTCATTAAGAAAGTTTCTATACAAGTTTCTGAACGAACTCCTGAAGAAAAGTTCTCCAAAAGTTCCCTATGAAAGAATCCTTTGAAGCATCTGGTGGTCACAGATGGTTTGAATAGTTGTGGAGCCAAAACGCACTCCGTATGAGTCAGATATCCATGTTTCAGTTAACACTGCGCAAAACTGATTCCGAACGACAGTTACATACTAGTTCTAGTGTAGTTGCATTCGATTTTTTCCATTCTACTTCACTAAACATCTCCATATGAGATCCAATTACTTGTAGGTAAATGCAAGAGACCTCGGTTATGAGGATAAACTAGGTCCATAGTTGGGACTTTGTGTATGTTCTCGAAATGCGTTCGTCGAGTGCTCATTAAGAAAGTTTCTATACAAGTTTCTGAACGAACTCCTTAAGAAAAGTTCTCCAAAATTTCCATATGAAAGAATCCTTTGAAGCATCTGGTCGTCACAAACGTTTTGACTACTTGTGGAGCCAAAACGGACTCCGTATGAGTCAGATATCCATGTTTCAGTTAACATTGCGCAAAACTGATTCCGAACGACAGTTACAGACTAGTTCTTGTGTAGTTGCACTCGATTTTTTGCATTCTACTCCACTAAACATCTCCATATGAGATCCCATTACTTGTAGGGAAATGCAAGAGACCTCGGTTATGATGAAGCACTAGGTCCTTAGCTGGGACTTCGTGTATGTTCTCGAAATGCGTTTGTCGAGTGGTCATTAAGAAAGTTTCTGTACAAGTTTCTGAACGAACTCATGAAGAAAAGTTCTCCAAAAGTTCCCTATGAAAGAATCCTTTGAAGCATCTGGTGGTCACAAACGGTTTGAATAATTGTGGAGCCAAAACGGACTCCGTATGAGTCAGATATCCATGTTTCAGTTAACACTGCGCAAAACTGATTCCGAACGACAGTTAAATACTAGTTCTTGTGTAGTTGCATTCGATTTTTTCCATTCTACTTCACTAAACATCTCCATATGAGATCCAATTAATTGTAGGTAAATGCAAGAGACCTCGGTTATGAGGATAAACTAGGTCCAGAGCTTGGACATTGTGTATGTTCTCGAAATGCGTTTATCGCGTGCTCATTAAGAAAGTTTCTATACAAGTTTCTGAACGAACTCCTTAACAAAAGTTCTCCAAAATTTCCCTATGAAAGAATCCTTTGAAGCATTTGGTCGTCACAAATGTTTTGACTATTTGTGGAGCCAAAACGGACTCCGTATGAGTCTGATATCCATGTTTCAGTTAACACTGCGCAAAACTGATTCCGAACGACAGTTAGAGACTAGTTCTTGTGTAGTTGCACTCGATTTTTTCCATTCTACGTCACTAAACATCTCCATATGAGATCCAATTACTTGTAGGGAAATGCAAGAGACCTCGGTTATGATTATGCACTAGGTCCATAGCTGGGACTTTGTGTATGTCCTCGAAATGCGTTTGTCGAGTGCTCATTAAGAAAGTTTCTATACAAGTTTCTGAATGAACTCATTAAGAAAAGTTCTCCAAAAGTTCCCTATGAAAGAATACTTTGAAGCATCTGGTCATCACAAACGTTTTGACTACTTGTGGATCCAAAACGGACTCAGTATGAGTCAGATATCCATGTTTCAGTTAACACTGCGCAAAACTGATTCCGAACGACAGTTACAGACTAGTTCTCGTGTACTTGCACTCGATTTTTTCCATTCTACTTCACTAAACATCTCCATTTGAGATACAATTACTTGTAGAGAAATGCAAGAGACCTCAGTTATGATGATGCACTAGGTCCATAGCTGGGACTTTGTGTATGTTCTCGAAATGCGTTTGTCGAGCGCTCATTAAGAAAGTTTCTATACAAGTTTCTGAACGAACTCCTTAAGAAAAGTTCTCCAAAAGTTCCCTATGAAAGAATCCTTTGAAGCATCTGGTTGTCACAAACGTTCTGACTACTTGTGGAGCCAAAACGGACTCCGTATGAGTCACATATCCATGTTTCAGTTAACACTGCGCAAAACTGATTCCGAACGACAGTTACACACTAGTTCTTGTGTAGTTGCACTCGATTTTTTCCATTCTACTTCACTAAACATCTCCATATGAAATGCAAGAGACCTTGGTTATGATGATGCACTAGGTCCATAGCTGGGACTTCGTGTATGTTCTCGAAATGCCTTTGTCGAGTGCTCATTAAGAAAGTTTCTATACAAGTTTCTGAACGAACTCCTTAAAAAAAGTTCTCCAAAAGTTCCCTATGAAAGAATCCTTTGAAGCATCTGGTCGTCACAAACGTTCTGACTACTTGTGGAGCCAAAACGGACTCCGTATGAGTCAGATATCCATGTTTCAGTTAACACTGCGCAAAACTGATTCCGAACGACAGTTACAGACTAGTTCTTGCGTAGTTGCACTCGGTTTTTTTCATTCTACTTCACTAAACATCTCCATATGAGATCCAATTACTTGTAGGGAAATGCAAGAGACTCGGTTATGAGGATGCACTAGGTCCATAGCTGGGACTTTGTGTATGTTCTCGAAATGCGTTTGTCGAGTGCTCATTAAGAAAGTTTCTATACAAGTTTCTGAACGAAGTTCATAAGAAAAGTTCTCCAAAAGTTCCCTTTAAAAGAATCCTTTGAAGAATCTGGTCGTCACAAACGTTTTGACTACTTGTGGAGCGAAAACGGACTCCGTATGAGTCAGATATCCATGTTTCAGTTAACGCTGCGCAAAACTGATTCCGAACGACAGTTACACACTAGTTCTTGTGTAGTTGCACTCGATTTTTTCCATTCTACTTCACTAAACATCTCCATATGAGATCCAACTACTTGTAGGAAAATGCAAAAGACCTCGGTTATGATGATGCACTAGGTCCATAGCTGGGACTTTGTATATGTTCTCGAAATGCGTTTGTCGAGTGCTCATTAAGAAAGTTTCTATACAAGTTTCTGAACGAACTCCTTAAGAAAAGTTCTCCAAAAGTTCCCTATGAAAGAATACATTGAAGCATCTGTTCGTCTCAAACGTTTTGACTACTTGTGGAGCCAAAACGGACTCCGTATGAGTCAGATATCCATGTTTCAGTTAACACTGCGCAAAACTGATTCCGAACGACAGTTACAGACTAGTTCTTGCGTAGTTGCACTCGGTTTTTTTCATTCTACTTCACTAAACATCTCCATATGAGATCCAATTACTTGTAGGGAAATGCAAGAGACTCGGTTATGAGGATGCACTAGGTCCATAGCTGGGACTTTGTGTATGTTCTCGAAATGCGTTTGTCGAGTGCTCATTAAGAAAGTTTCTATACAAGTTTCTGAACGAACTTCATAAGAAAAGTTCTCCAAAAGTTCCCTTTAAAAGAATCCTTTGAAGAATCTGGTCGTCACAAACGTTTTGACTACCGATGGAGCGAAAACGGACTCCGTATGAGTCAGATACCCATGTTTCAGTTAACGCTGCGCAAAACTGATTCCGAACGACAGTTACACACTAGTTCTTGTGTAGTTGCACTCGATTTTTTCCATTCTACTTCACTAAACATCTCCATATGAGATCCAACTACTTGTAGGAAAATGCAAAAGACCTCGGTTATGATGATGCACTAGGTCCATAGCTGGGACTTTGTGTATGTTCTCGAAATGCGTTTGTCGAGTGCTCATTAAGAAAGTTTCTATACAAGTTTCTGAACGAACTCCTTAAGAAAAGTTCTCCAAAAGTTCCCTATGAAAGAATACATTGAAGCATCTGTTCGTCTCAAACGTTTTGACTACTTGTGGAGCCAAAAGGGACTCCGTATGAGTCAGATATCCATGTTTCAGTTAACACTGCGCAAAACTAATTCCGAACGACAGTTAGAGACTAGTTTTTGTGTAGTTGCACTCGATTTTTTCCATTCTACTTCACTAAACATCTCCATATGAGATCCAATTACTTGTAGGGAAATGCAAGAGACCTCGGTTATGATGAAGCACTAGGTCCTTAGCTGGGACTTTGTGTATGTTCTCGAAATGCGTTTGTCGAGTGGTCATTAAGAAAGTTTCTATACAAGTTTCTGAACGAACTCGTGAAAAAAGTTCTCCAAAAGTTCCCTATGAAAGAATCCTTTGAAGCATCTGGTCGTCACAAACGGTTTGAATAGTTGTGGAGCCAAAACGGACTCGTATGATTCAGATATCCATGTTTCAGTTAACACAGCGCAAAACTGATTCCGAATGACAGTTACATAGTAGTTCTTCTGTAGTTGCACTTGATTTTTCCATTCTACTTCACTAAACATCTCCATATGATATCCAGTTACTTGTAGGGAAATGCAAGAGACCTCGGTTATGATGATGCACTACGTCCATAGCCGGGACTTTGTGTATGTTCTCGAAATGCGTTTGTCGAGTGCTCATCAAGAAAAGTTTCTGTACAAGTTTCTGAACGAATTCCTTAAGAAAAGTTCTCCAAAACTTCCGTATGAAAGAATCCTTTGAAGCATCTAGTCGTCACAAACGTTTTGACTAGTTGTGGAGCCAAAACGGACTCCGTATGAGTCAGATATCCATGTTTCAGTTAACACTACGCAAAACTGATTCCGAACGACAGTTACATACTAGTTCTTGTATAGTTGCACTCGATTTTTAACATTCTACTTCACTAAAAATCTCCATATGAAATCCAATTACTTGTAGGGAAATGCAAGAGACCTCGGTTATGAGGATGCACTATGTCCATAGCTGGGACTTTGTGTATGTTCTCCAAATGCGTTTGTCGAGTGCTCATTAAGAAAGTTTCTATACAAGTTTCTGAACCAACTCCTTAATAAAAGTTCTCCAAAAGTTCCGTATGAAAGAATCCTTTGAAGCATCTGGTTGTCAGAAACGTTTTGACTACTTGTGGAGCCAAAATGGACTCCGTATGAGTAAGATATACATGTTTCAGTTAACACTGCGCAAAACTGATTCCGAACGACAGTTACAGACTAGTTCTTGTGTAGTTGCACTCGATTTTTTCCATTCTACTTCACTAAACATCTCCATATGAGATCCAATTACTTGTAGGGAAATGCAAGAGACCTCGGTTATGAGGATGCACCAGGTCCATAGCTGGGACTTTGTGTATGTTCTCGAAATGCGTTTGTCGAGTGCTCATTAAGAAAGTTTTTATACAAGTTTCTGAACGAACTTCATAAGAAAAGTTCTCCAAAAGTTCCCTATACAAGAATCCTTTGAAGCATCTGGTCGTCGCAAACGTTTTGACTACTTGTGGAGCCAATACGGACTCCGTATTAGTCAGATATCCATGTTTCAGTTAACACTTCGCAAAACTGATTCCGAACGATAGTTACACACTAGTTCTTGTGTAGTTGCACTCGATTTTTTCCATTCTACTTCACTAAACATCTCCATATGAGATCCAACTACTTGTTCGGAAATGCAAAACACCTTGGTTATGATGATGCACTAGGTCCATAGCTGGGACTTTGTGTATGTTCTCGAAATGCGTTTGTCGAGTGCTCATTAAGAAAGTTTCTATACAAGTTTCTGAACGAACTCCTTAAGAAAAGTTCTCCAAAAGTTCCCTATGAAAGAATACATTGAAGCATCTGTTCGTCACAAACGTTTTGACTACTTGTGGAGCCAAAAGGGACTCTGTATGAGTCAGATATCCATGTTTCAGTTAACACTGCGCAAAACTAATTCCGAACGACAGTTACAAACTAGTTTTTGTGTAGTTGCACTCAATTTTTTCCATTCTACTTCACTAAACATCTCCATATGAGATCCAATTACTTGTAGGGAAATGCAAGAGACCTTGGTTATGATGAAGCACAAGGTCCTTAGCTGGGACTTTGTGTAGGTTCTTGAAATGCGTTTGTCGAGTGGTCATTAAGAAAGTTTCTCTACAAGTTTCTGAACGAACTCGTGAAAAAAAGTTCTCCAAAAGTTCCCTATGAAAGAATCCTTTGAAGCATCTGGTCGTCACAAACGGTTTGAATAGTTGTGGAGCGAAAAGGGACTCGTATGAGTCATATATCCATGTTTCAGTTAACACAGC
Organism: Triticum aestivum; assembly: GCF_018294505.1. Lineage (NCBI taxonomy): Eukaryota > Viridiplantae > Streptophyta > Magnoliopsida > Poales > Poaceae > Triticum > Triticum aestivum. Next base: position 117,824,777 of record NC_057811.1, read on the forward strand.
GCAAAACTGATTCCGAATGACAGTTACATACTAGTTCTTGTGTAGTTGCACTCGATTTTTTCCATTCTACTTCACTAAACATCTCCATATGATATCCAATTACTTGTAGGGAAATGCAAGAGACCTCGGTTATGATGATGCACTAGGTCCATAGCCGGGACTTTGTGTATGTTCTCGAAATGCGTTTGTCGAGTGCTAATTAAGAAAAGTTTATATACAAGTTTCTGAACAACTCCTTAAGAAAAGTTCTCCAAAACTTCCGTATGAAAGAATCCTTTGAAGCATCTAGTCGTCACAAACGTTTTGACTACTTGTGGAGCCAAAACGGACTCCGTATGAGTCAGATATCCATGTTTCAGTTAACACTACGCAAAACTGATTCCGAACGACAGTTACATACTAGTTCTTGTATAGTTGCACTCGATTTTTAACATTCTACTTCACTAAAAATCTCCATATGAAATCCAATTACTTTTAGGGAACTTCAAGAGTCCTCGGTTATGAGGATGCACTAGGTCCATAGCTGGGACTTCATGTATGTTCTCGAAATGCGTTTGTCGAGTGCTCATTAAGGAAGTTTCTATACAAGTTTCTGAACGAACTCCTTTAGAAAAGTTCTCCAAAAGTTCCCTTTGAAAGAATCCTTTGAAGCATCTGGTCGTCACAAACGTTCTGACTACTTGTGGAGCCAAAACGGACTCCGTATGAGTCAGATATCCATGATTCAGTTAACACTGCGCAAAATTGATTCCGAACGACAGTTACAGACTAGTTCCTGCGTAGTTGCACTCGATTTTTTTCATTCTACTTCACTAAACATCTCCATATGAGATCCAATTACTTGTAGGGAAATGCAAGAGACCTCGGTTATGATGACGCAATAGGTCCATAGCCGGGACTTTGTATATGTTCTCGAAATGCGTTTGTCGAGTGCTCATTAAGAAAGTTTCTATAAAAGTTTCTGAACGAACTCCTTAAGAAAAGTTCTCCAAAAGTTCCATATGAAAGAATCCTTTGAAGCATCTTGTCGTCACAAACGTTTTGACTACTTGTGGAGCCAAAACGGAGTCCGTATGAGTCAGATATCCATGTTTCAGTTAACACTGCGCAAAACTGATTCCGAACGACAGTTACAGACAAGTTCTTGTGTAGTTGCACTCGATTTTTTCCATTCTACTTCACTAAATAGCTCCATATGAGATCCAATTACTTGTAGGGAAATGCAAGAGACCTCGGTTATGATGATGCACTAGGTCCATAGCTGGGACTTTGTGTATGTTCTCGAAATGCGTTTGTTGAGTGCTCATTAAGAAAGTTTCTATACAAGTTTCTGAACGAACTACTTAAGAAAGGTTCTCCAAAAGTTCCCTATGAAAGAATCCTTTGAAGCATCTGGTCGTCAAAAACATTTTGACTACTTGTGGAGCCAAAACGGAGTCGGTATGAGTCAGATATCCATGTTTCAGTTAACACTGCGCAAAACTGATTCCGAACGACAGTTACAGACTAGTTCTTGTGTAGTTGCACTCG
>NC_057811.1:117826316-117840137 GCF_018294505.1 Triticum aestivum
TTGAGGCATCTGGTCGTCACAAACGTTTTGACTACTTGTGGAGCCAAAACGGACTCCGTATGAGTCAGATATCCATGTTTCAGTTAACACTACGCAAAACTGATTCCAAACGACATTTACAGACTAGTTCTTGTGTAGTTGCACTTGATTTTTTCCATTCTACTTCACTAAACATCTCCATACGAGATCCAATTACTTGTAGGGAAATGCAGAGACCTCGGTTATGATGATGCATTAGGTCCATAGCTGGGACTTTGTGTATGTTCTCCAAATGCGTTTGTTGAGTGCTCATTAAGAAAGTTTCTATACAAGTTTCTGAACGAACTCCTTAAGAAGAGTTCTCGAAAAGTTCCCTATGAAAGAATCCTTTGAAGCATCTAGTCGTCACAAATGTTTTGACTACTTGTGGAGCCAAAACGGACTCCGTATATGTCAGCTATCCATGTTTCAGTTAACACCGAGCAAAACTGATTCCGAACGACAGTTACACACTAGTTCTTGTGTAGTTGCACTCGATTTTTTCCATTCTACTTCACTAAACATCTCCATATGATATCCAATTACTTGTAGGGAAATGCAAGAGACCTCGGTTATGATGATGCACTAGGTCCATAGCCGGGACTTTGTGTATGTTCTCGAAATGCGTTTGTCGAGTGCTAATTAAGAAAAGTTTATATACAAGTTTCTGAACAACTCCTTAAGAAAAGTTCTCCAAAACTTCCGTATGAAAGAATCCTTTGAAGCATCTAGTCGTCACAAACGTTTTGACTACTTGTGGAGCCAAAACGGACTCCGTATGAGTCAGATATCCATGTTTCAGTTAACACTACGCAAAACTGATTCCGAACGACAGTTACATACTAGTTCTTGTATACAATAGGTCCATAGCCGGGACTTTGTATATGTTCTCGAAATGCGTTTGTCGAGTGCTCATTAAGAAAGTTTCTATAAAAGTTTCTGAACGAACTCCTTAAGAAAAGTTCTCCAAAAGTTCCCTATGAAAGAATCCTTTGAAGCATCTTGTCGTCACAAACGTTTTGACTACTTGTGGAGCCAAAACGGAGTCCGTATGAGTCAGATATCCATGTTTCAGTTAACACTGCGCAAAACTGATTCCGAACGACAGTTACAGACAAGTTCTTGTGTAGTTGCACTCGATTTTTTCCATTCTACTTCACTAAATAGCTCCATATGAGATCCAATTACTTGTAGGGAAATGCAAGAGACCTCGGTTATGATGATGCACTAGGTCCATAGCTGGGACTTTGTGTATGTTCTCGAAATGCGTTTGTTGAGTGCTCATTAAGAAAGTTTCTATACAAGTTTCTGAACGAACTACTTAAGAAAGGTTCTCCAAAAGTTCCCTATGAAAGAATCCTTTGAAGCATCTGGTCGTCAAAAACATTTTGACTACTTGTGGAGCCAAAACGGAGTCCGTATGAGTCAGATATCCATGTTTCAGTTAACACTGCGCAAAACTGATTCCGAACGACAGTTACAGACTAGTTCTTGTGTAGTTGCACTCGATTTTTTCCATTCTACTTCACTAAACATCTCCATATGAGATCCAATTACTTGTAGGAAATGCAAGTGACCTCGGTTATGATGATGCACTAGGTCCATAGCCGGGGCTTTGTGTATGTTCTCGAAATGCGTTTGTCGAGTGCTCATTAAGAAAGTTTCAATACAAGTTTCTGAACGAACTCCTTAAGAAAAGTTCTCCAAAAGTTCCGTATGAAAGAATCCTTTGAGGCATCTGGTCGTCACAAACGTTTTGACTACTTGTGGAGCCAAAACGGACTCCGTATGAGTCAGATATCCATGTTTCAGTTAACACTACGCAAAACTGATTCCAAACGACATTTACAGACTAGTTCTTGTGTAGTTGCACTTGATTTTTTCCATTCTACTTCACTAAACATCTCCATACGAGATCCAATTACTTGTAGGGAAATGCAGAGACCTCGGTTATGATGATGCATTAGGTCCATAGCTGGGACTTTGTGTATGTTCTCCAAATGCGTTTGTTGAGTGCTCATTAAGAAAGTTTCTATACAAGTTTCTGAACGAACTCCTTAAGAAGAGTTCTCGAAAAGTTCCCTATGAAAGAATCCTTTGAAGCATCTAGTCGTCACAAATGTTTTGACTACTTGTGGAGCCAAAACGGACTCCGTATGAGTCAGCTATCCATGTTTCAGTTAACACCGAGCAAAACTGATTCCGAACGACAGTTACACACTAGTTCTTGTGTAGTTGCACTCGATTTTTTCCATTCTACTTCACTAAACATCTCCATATGAGATGCAATTACTTGTAGGGAAATGCAAGGGACCTCGGTTATGATCATGCACTAGGTCCATAGCTGGGACATTGTGTATGTTCTCGAAATGCCTTTGTCGATTGCTCATTAAGAAAGTTTCTATACAAGTTTCTGAACGAACTACTTAAGAAAGGTTCTCCAAAAGTTCCCTATGAAAGAATCTTTTGAAGCATCTGGTCGTCAGAAACGTTTTGACTACTTGTGGAGCCAAAACGGAGTCCGTATGAGTCAGATATCCATGTTTCAGTTAACACTGCGCAAAACTGATTCCGAACGACAGTTACAGACTAGTTCTTGTGTAGTTGCGCTCGATTTTTTCCATTCTACTTCACTAAACATCTCCATGTGAGATCCAATTAGTTGTAGGGAAATGCAAGAGACCTCGGTTATGATCATGCACTAGGTCCATATCCGGGGCTTTGTGTATGTTCTCGAAATGCGTTTGTCGAGTGCTCATTAGGAAAGTTTCTATACAAGTTTCTGAATGAACTCCTTAAGAAAAGTTCTCCAAAAGTTCCGTATAAAAGAATCCTTTGAAGCATCTAGTCGTCACAAACGTTTTGACTACTTGTGGAGCCAAAACGGACTCCGTATGAGTCAGCTATCCATGTTTCAGTTAACACTACGCAAAACTGATTCCGAACGACAGTTACACACTAGTTCTTGTGTAGTTGCACTTGATTTTTTCCATTCTACTTCACTAAATATCTCCATAGGAGATCCAAATACTTGTAGGGAAATGCAAGGGACCTCGGTTATGATGATGCACTAGGTCCATAGCTGGGACTTCGTGTATGTTCTCGAAATGCCTTTGTCGAGTGCTCATTAAGAAAGTTTCTATACAAGTTTCTGAACGAACTCCTTAAAAAAAGTTCTCCAAAAGTTCCATATGAAAGAATCCTTTGAAGCATCTGGTCGTCACAAACGTTTTGACTACTTGTGGAGCCAAAACGGACTCCGTATGAGTCAGATATCCATGTTTCAGTTAACACTGCGCAAAACTGATTCCGAACGACAATTACAGACTAGTTCTTTTGTAGTTGCACTCGATTTTTTCCATTCTACATCACTAAACATCTCCATACGAGATCCAATTACTTGTAGGGAAATGTAAGAGACCTCGGTTATGAGGATGCACTAGATATATAGCTAGGACTTTGTGTATGTTCTCCAAATGCGTTTGTCGAGTGCTCATTAAGAAAGTTTCTATACAAGTTTCTGAATGAACTCCTTAAGAAAAGTTCGCCAAAAGTTCCCTATGAAAGAATCCTTTGATGCATCTGGTCGTCACAAACGTTTTGACTACTTGTGGAGCCAAAGTGGACTCCGTATGAGTCAGATATCCATGCTTCAGTTAACACTGCGCAAAACTGATTCCGAACGACAGTTACAGACTAGTTCTTGTGTAGTTGCACTCGATTTTTTCCATTCTACTTCACTAAACATCTCTATATGAAATGCAAGAGACCTCGGTTATGATGATGCACTAGGTCCATAGCTGGGACTTCGTGTATGTTCTCGAAATGCCTTTGTCGAGTGCTCATTAAGAAAGTTTCTATACAAGTTTCTGAACGAACTCCTTAAAAAAAGTTCTCCAAAAGTTCCCTATGAAAGAATCCTTTGAAGCATCTGGTCGTCACAAACATTCTGACTAGTTGTGGAGCCAAAACGGACTCCGTATGAGTCAGATATCCATGTTTCAGTTAACACTGCGCAAAACTGATTCCGAACGACAGTTACAGACTAGTTCTTGCGTAGTTGCACTCGATTTTTTTCATTCTACTTCACTAAACATCTCCATATGAGATGCAATTACTTATAGGGAAATGCAAGTGACCTCGGTTATGATAACGCACTAGGTCCATAGCCGGGACTTTGTGTATGTTCTCGAAATGCGTTTGTCGAGTGCTCATTAAGAAAGTTTCCATAAAAGTTTCTGAACGAACTCCTTAAGAAAAGTTCTCCAAAAGTTCCCTATGAAAGAATCCTTTGAAGCATCTGGTCGTCATAAACGTTTTGACTACTTGTGGAGCCAAAACGGAGTCTGTATGAGTCAGATATCCATGTTTTAGTTAACACTGCGCAAAACTGATTCCGAAGGACAGTTACAGACTAGTTCTTGTGTAGTTGCACTCGATTTTTTCCATTCTACTTCACTAAATTGCTCCATATGAGATCCAATTACTTGTAGGGAAATGCAAGGGACCTCGGTTATGATGATGCACTAGGTCCATAGCTGGGACTTTGTGTATGTTCTCGAAATGCGTTTGTTGAGTGCTCATTAAGAAAGTTTCTATACAAGTTTCTGAACGAACTACTTAAGAAAGGTTCTCCAAAAGTTCCCTATGAAAGAATCCTCTGAAGCAACTGGTCGTCAAAAACATTTTGACTACTTGTGGAGCCAAAACGGAGTCCGTATGAGTCAGATATCCATGTTTCAGTTAACACTGCGCAAAACTTATTCCGAACGACAGTTACAGACTAGTTCTTGTGTAGTTGCACTCGATTTTTTCCATTCTACTTCACTAAACATCTCCATATGAGATCCAATTACTTGTAGGAAATGCAAGTGACCTCGGTTATGATGATGCACTAGGTCCATAGCCGGGGCTTTGTGTATGTTCTCGAAATGCGTTTGTCGAGTGCTCATTAAGAAAGTTTCAATACAATTTTCTGAACGAACTCCTTAAGAAAAGTTCTCCAAAAGTTCCGTATGAAAGAATCCTTTGAAGCATCTGGTCGTCACAAACGTTTTGACTACTTGTGGAGCCAAAACGGACTCCGTATGAGTCAGATATCCATGTTTCAGTTAACACTACGCAAAACTGATTCCAAACGACATTTAAAGACTAGTTCTTGTGTAGTTGCACTTGATTTTTTCCATTCTACTTCACTAAACATCTCCATACGAGATCCAATTACTTTAGGGAAATGTAGCGACCTCGGTTATGATGATGCATTAGGTCCATAGCTGGGACTTTGTGTATGTTCTCCAAATGCGTTTGTTGAGTGCTCATTAAGAAAGTTTCTATACAAGTTTCTGGACGAACTCCTTAAGAAAAGTTCTCGAAAAGTTCCCTATGAAAGAATCCATTGAAGCATCTGGTCGTCACAAATGTTTTGACTACTTGTGGAGCCAAAACGGACTCCATATGAGTCATATATCCATGTTTCAGTTAACACAGCGCAAAACTGATTCCGAATGACAGTTACATACTAGTTCTTGTGTAATTGCACTCGATTTTTTCCATTCTACTTCACTAAACATCTCCATATGATATCCAATTACTTGTAGGGAAATGCAAGAGACCTCGGTTATGATGATGCACTAGGTCCATAGCCGGGACTTTGTGTATGTTCTCGAAATGCGTTTGTCGAGTGCTAATTAATAAAAGTTTATATACAAGTTTCTGAACAACTCCTTAAGAAAAGTTCTCCAAAACTTCCGTATGAAAGAATCCTTTGAAGCATCTAGTCGTCACAAACGTTTTGACTACTTGTGGAGCCAAAACGGACTCCGTATGAGTCAGATATCCATGTTTCAGTTAACACTACGCAAAACTGATTCCGAACGACAGTTGCATACTAGTTCTTGTATAGTTGCACTCGATTTTTAACATTCAACTTGACTAAAAATCTCCATATGAAATCCAATTACTTTTAGGGAACTTCAAGGGACCTCGGTTATGAGGATGCACTAGGTCCATAGCTGGGACTTTGCGTATGTTCTCCAAATGCGTTTGTCGAGTGCTCATTAAGAAAGTTTCTATACAAGTTTCTGAACGAACTCCTTAAGAAAGGTTCTCCAAAAGTTCCGTATGAAAGAATCCTTTGAAGCATCTGGTCGTCACAAACGTTCTGACTACTTGTGGAGCCAAAACGGACTCCGTATGAGTCAGATATCCATGATTCAGTTAACACTGCGCAAAATTGATTCCGAACGACAGTTACAGACTAGTTCTTGCGTAGTTGCACTCGATTTTTTCCATTCTACTTCACTAAACATCTCCATATGAGATCCAATTACTTGTAGGGAAATGCAAGAGACCTCGGTTATCATGACACACTAGGTCCATAGCCGGGACTTTGTGTATGTTCTCGAAATGCGTTTGTCGAGTGCTCATTAAGAAAGTTTCTATACAAGTTTCTGAACGAACTCCTTCAGAAAAGTTCTCCAAAATTTCCCTATGAAAGTATCCTTTGAAGCATCTGGTTGTCACAAATGTTTTGACTACTTGTGGAGCCAAAACGGACTCCGTATGAGTCAGACATCCATGTTTCAGTTAACACTGCGCAAAACTGATTCCGAACGACAGTTACACACTAGTTCTTGTGTAGTTGCACTCGATTTTTTCTATTGTACTTCACTAAACATCTCCATACGAGATCCAATTACTTGTAGGGAAATGCAAGAGACCTCGGTTATGAGGATGCACTAGGTCCATAGTTGGGACTTTGTGTATGTTCTCGAAATGCGTTTATCGAGTGCTTATTAAGAAAGTTTCTATAGAAGTTTCTGAACGAACTCCTTGAGAAAAGTTCTCCAAAAGTTCCCTATGAAAGTATCCTTTGAAGCATTTGGTCGTCACAAACGTTTCGACTACTTGTGGAGCCTAAACGGACTCCGTATGAGTCAGATATCCATGTTTCAGTTAACACAACGCAAAACTTATTCCGAACGACAGTTACAGACTAGTTCTTGTGTAGTTGCACTCGATTTTTTCCATTCTGCCTCACTAAACATCTCCATACGAGATCCAATTACTTGTAGGGAAATGCAAGAGACCTCGGTTATGAGGATGCACTAGATCCATAGCTAGGACTTTGTGTATGTTCTCCAAATGCGTTTGTCGAGTGCTCATTAAGAAAGTTTCTATACAAGTTTCTGAATGAACTCCTTAAGAAAAGTTCTCCAAAAGTTCCCTATGAAAGAATTCTTTGAAGCATCTGGTCGTCACAAATGTTTTGACTACTTGTGGAGCCAAAGTGGACTCCGTATGAGTCAGATATCCATGCTTCAGTTAACACTGCGCAAAACTGATTCCGAATGACAGTTACAGACTAGTTCTTGTGTAGTTGCACTCGGTTTTTTCCATTCTACTTCACTAAACATCTCTCTATGAAATGTAAGAGACCTCGGTTATGATGATGCACTAGGTCCATAGTTGGGACTTCATGTATGTTCTCGAAATGCCTTTGTCGAGTGCTCATTAAGAAAGTTTCTATACAAGTTTCTGAACGAACTCCTTAAAAAAAGTTCTCCAAAAGTTCCCTTTGAAAGAATCCTTTGAAGCATCTGGTCATCACAAACGTTCTGACTACTTGTGGAGCCAAAACGGACTCCGTATGAGTCAGATATCCATGATTCAGTTAACACTGCACAAAATTGATTCCGAACGACAGTTACAGACTAGTTCTTGCGTAGTTGCACTCGATTTTTTTCATTCTACTTCACTAAACATATCCATATGAGATCCAATTACTTGTAGGGAAATGCAAGAGACCTCGGTTATGATGACGCACTAGGTCCATAGCCGGGACTTTGTATATGTTCTCGAAATGCGTTTGTCGAGTGCTCATTAAGAAAGTTTCTATAAAAGTTTCTGAACGAACTCCTTAAGAAAAGTTCTCCAAAAGTTCCCTATGAAAGAATCCTTTGAAGCATCTTGTCGTCACAAACGTTTTGACTACTTGTGGAGCCAAAACGGAGTCCGTATGAGTCAGATATCCATGTTTCAGTTAACACTGCGCAAAACTGATTCCGAACGACAGTTACAGACTAGTTCTTGTGTAGTTGCACTCAATTTTTTCCATTCTACTTCACTAAACAGCTCCATATGAGATCCAATTACTTGTACGGAAATGCAAGAGACCTCGGTTATGATGATGCACTAGGTCCATAGCTGGGACTTTGTGTATGTTCTCGAAATGCGTTTGTTGAGTGCTCAGTAAGAAAGTTTCTATACAAGTTTCTGAACGAACTACTTAAGAAAGGTTCTCCAAAAGTTCCCTATGAAAGAATCCTTTGAAGCATCTGGTCGTCAAAAACATTTTGACTACTTGTGGAGCCAAAACGGAGTCCGTATGAGTCAGATATCCATGTTTCAGTTAACACTGCGCAAAACTGATTCCGAACGACAGTTACAGACTAGTTCTTGTGTAGTTGCACTCGATTTTTTCCATTCTACTTCACTAAACATCTCCATATGAGATCCAATTACTTGTAGGAAATGCAAGTGACCTCGGTTATGATGATGCACTAGGTCCATAGCCGGGGCGTTGTGTATGTTCTCGAAATGCGTTTGTCGAGTGCTCATTAAGAAAGTTTCAATACAAGTTTCTGAACGAACTCCTTAAGAAAAGTTCTCCAAAAGTTCCGTATGAAAGAATCCTTTGAAGCATCTGGTCGTCACAAACGTTTTGACTACTTGTGGAGCCAAAACGGACTCCGTATGAGTCAGATATCCATGTTTCAGTTAACACTATGCAAAACTGATTCCAAACGACATTTACAGACTAGTTCTTGTGTAGTTGCACTTGATTTTTTCCATTCTACTTCACTAAACATCTCCATACGAGATCCAATTACTTGTAGGGAAATGCAGAGACCTCGGTTATGATGATGCATTAGGTCCATAGCTGGGACTTTGTGTATGTTCTCCAAATGCGTTTGTTGAGTGCTCATTAAGAAAGTTTCTATACAAGTTTCTGAACGAACTCCTTAAGAAAAGTTCTCGAAAAGTTCCCTATGAAAGAATCCTTTGAAGCATCTGGTCGTCACAAATGTTTTGACTACTTGTGGAGCCAAAACGGACTCCGTATGAGTCAGCTATCCATGTTTCAGTTAACACCGAGCAAAACTGATTCCGAACGACAGTTACACACTAGTTCTTGTGTAGTTGCACTCGATTTTTTCCATTCTGCTTCACTAAACATCTCCATATGAGATGCAATTACTTATAGGGAAATGCAAGGGACCTCGGTTATGATCATGCACTAGGTCCATAGCTGGGACATTGTGTATGTTCTCGAAATGCCTTTGTCGAGTGCTCATTAAGAAAGTTTCTATACAAGTTTCTGAACGAACTACTTAAGAAAGGTTCTCCAAAAGTTCCCTATGAAAGAATCCTTTGAAGCATCTGGTCGTTAGAAACGTTTTGACTACTTGTGGAGCCAAAACGGAGTCCGTATGAGTCAGATATTCATGTTTCAGTTAACACTGCGCAAAACTGATTCCGAACGACAGTTACAGACTAGTTCTTGTGTAGTTGCGCTTGATTTTTTCCATTCTACTTCACTAAACATCTCCATGTGAGATCCAATTAGTTGTAGGGAAATGCAAGAGACCTCGGTTATGATCATGCACTAGGTCCATATCCGGGGCTTTGTGTATGTTCTCGAAATGCGTTTGTCGAGTGCTCATTAGGAAAGTTTCTATACAAGTTTCTGAATGAACTCCTTAAGAAAAGTTCTCCAAAAGTTCCGTATAAAAGAATCCTTTGAAGCATCTAGTCGTCACAAACGTTTTGACTACTTGTGGAGCCAAAACGGACTCCGTATGAGTCAGTTATCCATGTTTCAGTTAACACTGCGCAAAACTGATTCCGAACGACAGTTACACACTAGTTCTTGTGTAGTTGCACTTGATTTTTTCCATTCTACTTCACTAAATATCTCCATAGGAGATCCAAATACTTGTCGGGAAATGCAAGGGACCTCGGTTATGATGATGCACTAGGTCCATAGCTGGGACTTTTTGTATGTTCTCGAAATGCGTTTGTCGAGTGCTCATCAAGAAAGTTTCAATACAAGTTTCTGAACGAACTCCTTAAGAAAAGTTCTCCAAAAGTTCCATATGAAAGAATCCTTTGAAGCATCTGGTCGTCACAAACGTTTTGACTACTTGTGGAGCCAAAACGGACTCCGTATGAGTCAGATACCATGTTTCAGTTAACACTGCGCAAAACTGATTCCGAACGACAATTACAGACTAGTTCTTTTGTAGTTGCACTCGATTTTTTCCATTCTACTTCACTAAACATCTCCATACGAGATCCAATTACTTGTAGGGAAATGCAAGAGACCTCGGTTATGAGGATGCACTAGATATATAGCTAGGACTTTGTGTATGTTCTCCAAATGCGTTTGTCGATTGCTCATTAAGAAAGTTTCTATACAAGTTTCTGAATGAACTCCTTAAGAAAAGTTCGCCAAAAGTTCCCTATGAAAGAATCCTTTGATGCATCTGGTCGTCACAAACGTTTTGACTACTTGTGGAGCCAAAGTGGACTCCGTATGAGTCAGATATCCATGCTTCAGTTAACACTGCGCAAAACTGATTCCGAACGACAGTTACAGACTAGTTCTTGTGTAGTTGCACTCGATTTTTTCCATTCTACTTCACTAAACATCTCTATATGAAATGCAAGAGACCTCGGTTATGATGATGCACTAGGTCCATAGCTGGGACTTCGTGTATGTTCTCGAAATACCTTTGTCGAGTGCTCATTAAGAACGTTTCTATACAAGTTTCTGAACGAACTCCTTAAAAAAAGTTCTCCAAAAGTTCCCTATGAAAGAATCCTTTGAAGCATCTGGTCGTCCCAAACGTTCTGACTAGTTGTGGAGCCAAAACGGACTCCGTATGAGTCAGATATCCATGTTTCAGTTAACACTGCGCAAAACTGATTCCGAACGACAGTTACAGACTAGTTCTTGCGTAGTTGCAGTCGATTTTTTCCATTCTACATCACTAAACATCTCCATATGAGATGCAATTACTTATAGGGAAATGCAAGAGACCTCGGTTATGATGACGCACTAGGTCCATAGCCGGGACTTTGTGTATGTTCTCGAAATGCGTTTGTCGAGTGCTCATTAAGAAAGTTTCCATAAAAGTTTCTGAACGAACTCCTTAAGAAAAGTTCTCCAAAAGTTCCCTATGAAAGAATCCTTTGAAGCATCTGGTCGTCACAAACGTTTTGACTACTTGTGGAGCCAAAACGGAGTCTGTATGAGTCAGATATCCATGTTTCAGTTAACACTGCGCAAAACTGATTCCGAAGGACAGTTACAAACTAGTTCTTGTGTAGTTGCACTCGATTTTTTCCATTCTACTTCACTAAACAGCTCCATATGAGATCCAATTACTTGTAGGGAAATGCAAGAGACCTCGGTTATGATGATGCACTAGGTCCATAGCTGGGACTTTGTGTATGTTCTCGAAATGCGTTTGTTGAGTGCTCATTAAGAAAGTTTCTATACAAGTTTCTGAACGAACTACTTAAGAAAGGTTCTCCAAAAGTTCCCTATGAAAGAATCCTTTGAAGCAACTGGTCGTCAAAAACATTTTGACTACTTGTGGAGCCAAAACGGAGTCCGTATGAGTCAGATATCCATGTTTCAGTTAACACTGCGCAAAACTGATTCCGAACGACAGTTACAGACTAGTTCTTGTGTAGTTGCACTCGATTTTTTCCATTCTACTTCACTAAACATCTCCATATGAGATCCATTTACTTGTAGGAAATGCAAGTGACGTCGGTTATGATGATGCACTAGGTCCATAGCCGGGGCTTTGTGTATGTTCTCGAAATGCGTTTGTCGAGTGCTCATTAAGAAAGTTTCAATACAAGTTTCTGAACGAACTCCTTAAGAAAAGTTCTCCAAAAGTTCCGTATGGAAGAATCCTTTGAAGCATCTGGTCGTCACAAACGTTTTGACTACTTTTGGAGCCAAAACGGACTCCGTATGAGTCAGATATCCATGTTTCAGTTAACACTACGCAAAACTGATTCCAAACGACATTTAAAGACTAGTTCTTGTGTAGTTGCACTTGATTTTTTCCATTCTACTTCACTAAACATCTCCATACGAGATCCAATTACTTTAGGCAAATGTAGCGACCTCGGTTATGATGATGCATTAGGTCCATAGCTGGGACTTTGTGTATGTTCTCCAAATGCGTTTGTTGAGTGCTCATTAAGAAAGTTTCTATACAAGTTTCTGAACGAACTCCTTAAGAAAAGTTCTCGAAAAGTTCCCTATGAAAGAATCCATTGAAGCATCTGGTCGTCACAAATGTTTTGACTACTTGTGGAGCAAAACGGACTCCGTATGAGTCAGCTATCCTTGTTTCAGTTAACACCGCGAAAAACTGATTCCGAACGACAGTTACACACTAGTTCTTGTGTAGTTGCACTCGATTTTTTCCATTCTACTTCACTAAACATCTCCATATGAGATCCAATTACTTGTAGGGAAATGCAAGGGACCTCGGTTATGATGATGCACTAGGTCCATAGCTGGGACTTTGTGTATGTTCTCGAAATGCGTTTCTCGAGTGCTCATTAAGAAAGTTTCTATAGAAGTTTCTGAACGAACTACTTAAGAAAGGTTCTCCAAAAGTTCCCTATGAAAGAATCCTTTGAAGCATCTGGTCGTCAGAAATGTTTTGACTACTTGTGGAGCCAAAACGGAGTCCGTATGAGTCAGATATCCATGTTTCAGTTAACACTGCGCAAAACTGATTCCGAACGACAGTTACAGACTAGTTCTTGTGTAGTTGCGCTCGATTTTTTCCATTCTACTTCACTAAACATCTCCATGTGAGATCCAATTACTTGTAGGGAAATGCAAGAGACCTCGGTTATGATCATGCACTAGGTCCATAGCCGGGGCTTTGTGTATGTTCTCGAAATGCGTTTGTCGAGTGCTCATTAGGAAAGTTTCTACACAAGTTTCTGAACCAACTCCTTAAGAAAAGTTCTCCAAACGTTCCGTATGAAAGAATCCTTTGAAGCATCTAGTCGTCACAAACGTTTTCACTACTTGTGGAGCCAAAACGGACTCCGTATGAGTCAGATATCCATGTTTCAGTTAACACTACGCAAAACTGATTCCGAACGACAGTTACAAACTAGTTCTTGTGTAGTTGCACTCGATTTTTTCCATTCTACTTCACTAAACATCTCCATACGAGATCCAATTACTTGTAGGGAAATGCAGAGACCTCGGTTATGATGATGCATTAGGTCCATAGCTGGGACTTTGTGTATGTTCTCGAAATGCGTTTGTCGAGTGCTCATTAGGAAAGTTTCTATACAAGTTTGTGAACGAACTCCTTAAGAAAAGTTCTCCAAAAGTTCCGTATGAAAGAATTCTTTGAAGCATCTAGTCGTCACAAACGTTTTGACTACTTGTGGAGCCAAAACGGACTCCGTATGAGTCAGCTATCCATGTTTCAGTTAACACTGCGCAAAACTGATTCCGAACGACAGTTACACACTAGTTCTTGTGTAGTTGCACTTGATTTTTTCCATTCTACTTCACTAAACATCTCCATAGGAGATCCAATTACTTGTAGGGAAATGCAAGGGACCTCGGTTATGATGATGCACTAGGTCCATAGCTGGGACTTTGTGTATGTTCTCGAAATGCGTTTGTCGAGTGCTCATTAAGAAAGTTTCAATACAAGTTTCTGAACGAACTCCTTAAGAAAA
>NC_057811.1:117840147-117840847 GCF_018294505.1 Triticum aestivum
TTTTGTAGTTGCACTCGATTTTTTCCATTCTACTTCACTAAACATCTCCATACGAGATCCAATTACTTGTAGGGAAATGCAAGAGATCTCGGTTATGAGGATGCACTAGATACATAGCTAGGACTTTGTGTATGTTCTCCAAATGCGTTTGTCGAGTGCTCATTAAGAAAGTTTCTATACAAGTTTCTGAACGAACTCCTTAAGAAAAGTTCTCCAAAAGTTCCCTATGAAAGAATCCTTTCAAGCACCTGGTCGTCACAAATGTTTTGACTACTTGTGGAGCCAAAGCGGACTCCGTATGAGTCACATATCCATGTTTCAGTTAACACTGCGCAAAACTGATTCCGAACGACAGTTAGAAACTAGTTCTTCTGTAGTTGCACTGGATTTTTCCCATTCTACTACACTAAACATCTCCATATGAGATGCAATTACTTGTATGGAAATGCAAGAGACCTCAGTTATGAGGATGCACTAGGTTCATAGCTGGGAATATTTGTATGTTCTCGAAATGCGTTTGTTGAGTGCTCATTAAGAAAGTTTCTATACAAGTTTCTGAACGAACTCCTTAAGAAAAGTTCTCGAAAAGTTCCCTATGAAAGAATCCATTGAAGCATCTGGTCGTCACAAATGTTTTGACTACTTGTGGAGCAAAACGGACTCCGTATGAGTCAGCTATCCTTGTTTCAGTTAACACCGC
>NC_057811.1:117840857-117842646 GCF_018294505.1 Triticum aestivum
ATTTTTTCCATTCTACTTCACTAAACATCTCCATAGGAGATCCAATTACTTGTAGGGAAATGCAAGGGACCTCGGTTATGATGATGCACTAGGTCCATAGCTGGGACTTTGTGTATGTTCTCGAAATGCGTTTGTCGAGTGCTCATTAAGAAAGTTTCAATACAAGTTTCTGAACGAACTCCTTAAGAAAAGTTCTCCAAAAGCTCCATATGAAAGAATCCTTTGAAGCATCTGGTCGTCACAAACGTTTTGACTACTTGTGGAGCCAAAACGGACTCCGTATGAGTCAGATATCCATGTTTCAGTTAACACTGCGCAAAACTGATTCCGAACGACAATTACAGACTAGTTCTTGTGTAGTTGCATTCGATTTTTTCCATTCTACTTCACTAAACATCTCCATACGAGATCCAATTACTTGTAGGGAAATGCAAGAGACCTCGGTTATGATGATGCACTAGGTCCATAGCTGGGACTTCGTGTATGTTCTCGAAATGCCTTTGTCGAGTGCTTATTAAGAAAGTTTCTATACAAGTCTCTGAACGAACTCCTTAAAAAAAGTTCTTCGAAAGTTCCCTATGAAAGAATCCTTTGAAGCATCTGGTCGTCACAAACGTTCTGACTAGTTGTGGAGCCAAAACGGACTCCGTATGAGTCAGATATCCATGTTTCAGTTAACACTGCGCAAAACTGATTCCGAACGACAGTTACAGACTAGTTCTTGCGTAGTTGCACTCGATTTTTTCATTCTACTTCACTAAACATCTCCATATGAGATCCAATTACTTGTAGGGAAATGCAAGAGACCTCGGTTATGATGATGCACTAGGTCCATAGCCGGGACTTTGTGTATGTTCTCGAAATGCGTTTGTCGAGTGCTCATTAGGAAAGTTTCTATACAAGTTTCTGAACGAACTCCTTAAGAAAAGTTCTCCAAAAGTTCCATATGAAAGAATCCTTTGAAGCATCTGGTCGTCACAAACGTTTTAACTACTTGTGGAGCCAAAACGGACTCCGTATGAGTCAGATATCCATGTTTCAGTTAACACTGCGCAAAACTGATTCCGAACGACAATTACAGACTAGTTCTTTTGTAGTTGCACTCGATTTTTTCCATTCTACTTCACTAAACATCTCCATACGAGATCCAATTACTTGTAGGGAAATGCAAGAGATCTCGGTTATGAGGATGCACTAGATACATAGCTAGGACTTTGTGTATGTTCTCCAAATGCGTTTGTCGAGTGCTCATTAAGAAAGTTTCTATACAAGTTTCTGAACGAACTCCTTAAGAAAAGTTCTCCAAAAGTTCCCTATGAAAGAATCCTTTCAAGCACCTGGTCGTCACAAATGTTTTGACTACTTGTGGAGCCAAAGCGGACTCCGTATGAGTCACATATCCATGTTTCAGTTAACACTGCGCAAAACTGATTCCGAACGACAGTTAGAAACTAGTTCTTCTGTAGTTGCACTGGATTTTTCCCATTCTACTACACTAAACATCTCCATATGAGATGCAATTACTTGTATGGAAATGCAAGAGACCTCAGTTATGAGGATGCACTAGGTTCATAGCTGGGAATATTTGTATGTTCTCGAAATGCGTTTGTTGAGTGCTCATTAAGAAAGTTTCTATACAAGTTTCTGAACGAACTCCTTAAGAAAAGTTCTCGAAAAGTTCCCTATGAAAGAATCCATTGAAGCATCTGGTCGTCACAAATGTTTTGACTACTTGTGGAGCAAAACGGACTCCGTATGAGTCAGCTATCCTTGTTTCAGTTAACACCGC
>NC_057811.1:117842656-117847413 GCF_018294505.1 Triticum aestivum
TTTTGTAGTTGCACTCGATTTTTTCCATTCTACTTCACTAAACATCTCCATACGAGATCCAATTACTTGTAGGGAAATGCAAGAGATCTCGGTTATGAGGATGCACTAGATACATAGCTAGGACTTTGTGTATGTTCTCCAAATGCGTTTGTCGAGTGCTCATTAAGAAAGTTTCTATACAAGTTTCTGAATGAACTCCTTAAGAAAAGTTCTCCAAAAGTTCCCTATGAAAGAATCCTTTGAAGCATCTGGTCGTCACAAACGTTTTGACTACTTGTGGAGCCAAAGTGGACTCCGTATGAGTCAGATATCCATGCTTCAGTTAACACTGCGCAAAACTGATTCCGAACGATAGTTACAGACTATTTCTTGTGTAGTTGCACTCGATTTTTTCCATTCTACTTCACTAAACATCTCTATATGAAATGCAAGAGACCTCGGTTATGCTGATGCACTAGGTCCATAGCTGGGACTTCGTGTATGTTCTCGAAATGCCTTTGTCGAGTGCTCATTAAGAAAGTTTCTATACAAGTTTCTGAACGAACTCCTTAAAAAAGTTCTCCAAAAGTTCCCTATGAAAGAATCCTTTGAAGCATCTGGTCGTCACAAACGTTCTGACTACTTGTGGAGCCAAAACGGACTCCGTATGAGTCAGATATCCATGTTTCAGTTAACACTGCGCAAAACTGATACCGAACAACAGTTACAGACTAGTTCTTGTGTAGTTGCACTCGATTTTTTCCATTCTACTTCACTAAACAGATCCATATGAGATCCAATTACTTGTAGGGAAATGCAAGAGACCTCGGTTATGATGATGCACTAGGTCCATAGCTGGGACTTTGTGTATGTTCTCGAAATGCGTTTGTTGAGTGCTCATTAAGAAAGTTTCTATACAAGTTTCTGAACAAACTACTTAAGAAAGGTTCTCCAAAAGTTCCCTATGAAAGAATCCTTTGAAGCAACTGGTCGTCAAAAATATTTTGACTACTTGTGGAGCCAAAACGGAGTCCGTATGAGTCAGATATCCATGTTTCAGTTAACACTGCGCAGAACTGATTCCGAACGACAGTTACAGACTAGTTCTTGTGTAGTTTCACTCGATTTTTTCCATTCTACTTCACTAAACATCTCCATATGAGATCCAATTACTTGTAGGAAATGCAAGTGACCTCGGTTATGATGATGCACTAGGTCCATAGCCGGGGCTTTGTGTATGTTCTCGAAATGCGTTTGTCGAGTGCTCATTAAGAAAGTTTCAATACAAGTTTCTGAACGAACTCCTTAAGAAAAGTTCTCCAAAAGTTCCGTATGAAAGAATCCTTTGAATCATCTGGACGTCACAAACGTTTTGACTACTTGTGGAGCCAAAACGGACTCTGTATGAGTCAGCTATCCATGTTTAAGTTAACACCGCGCAAAACTGATTCCGAACGACACTTACACACTAGTTGTTGTGTAGTTGCACTCGATTTTTTCCATTCTACTTCACTAAACATCTCCATATGAGATCCAATTACTTGTAGGGGAATGCAAGAGACCTCGGTTATGAAGATGCACTAGGTCCATAGCTGGGACTTTGTGTATGTTCTCGAAATGGGTTTCTCGAGTGCTCATTAAGAAAGTTTCTATACAAGTTTCTGAACGAACTACTTAAGAAAGGTTCTCCAAAAGTTCCTTATGAAAGAATCCTTTGAAGCATCTGGTCATCAGAAATGTTTTGACTACTTGTGGAGCCAAAACGGAGTCCGTATGAGTCAGATATCCATGTTTCAGTTAACACGGCGCAAAACTGATTCCGAACGACAGTTACAGACTAGTTCTTGTGTAGTTGCACTCAATTTTTTCCATTCTACTTCACTAAACATCTCCATGTGAGATCCAATTACTTGTAGGGAAATGCAAGAGACCTCGGTTATGATCATGCACTATGTCCATAGCCGGGGCTTTGTGTATTTTCTCGAAATGCGTTTCTCGAGTGCTCATTAGGAAAGTTTCTACACAAGTTTCTGAACGAACTCCTTAAGAAAAGTTCTCCAAAAGTTCCGTATGAAAGAATCCTTTGAAGCATCTAGTCGTCACAAACGTTTTCACTACTTGTGGAGCCAAAACGGACTCCGTATGAGTCAGATATCCATGTTTCAGTTAACACTACGCAAAACTGATTCCGAACGACAGTTACAAACTAGTTCTTGTGTAGTTGCACTCGATTTTTTCCATTCTACTTCACTAAACATCTCCATACGAGATTCAATTACTTGTAGGGAAATGCAGAGACCTCGGTTGTGATGATGCATTAGGTCCATAGCTGGGACTTTGTGTATGTTCTCGAAATGCGTTTGTCGAGTGCTCATTAGGAAAGTTTCTATACAAGTTTGTGAACGAACTCCTTAAGAAAAGTTCTCCAAAAGTTCCGTATGAAATAATCCTTTGAAGCATCTCGTCGTCACAAACGTTTTGACTACTTGTGGAGCCAAAACGGACTCCGTATGAGTCAGCTATCCATGTTTCAGTTAACACTGCGCAAAACTGATTCCAAACGACAGTTACACACTAGTTCTTGTTTAGTTGCACTTGATTTTTTCCATTCTACTTCACTAAACATCTCCATAGGAGATCCAATTACTTGTAGGGAAATTCAAGGGACCTCGGTTATGATGATGCCCTAGGTCCATAGCTGGGACTTTGTGTATGTTCTCGAAATGCGTTTGTCGAGTGCTCATTAAGAAAGTTTCAATACAAGTTTCTGAACGAACTCCTTAAGAAAAGTTCTCCAAAAGTTCCATATGAAAGAATCCTTTGAAGCATCTGGTCGTCACAAACGTTTTGACTACTTGTGGAGCCAAAACGGACTCCGTATGAGTCAGATATCCATGTTTCAGTTAACACTACGCAAAACTGATTCCGAATGACAGTTACAGACTAGTTCTTGTGTAGTTGCACTCGATTTTTTCTATTGTACTTCACTAAACATCTCCATACGAGATCCAATTACTTGTAGGGAAATGCAAGAGACCTCGGTTATGAGGATGCACTAGTTCCATAGTTGGCACTTTGTGTATGTTCTCGAAATGCATTTGTCGAGTGCTTATTAAGAAAGTTTCTATACAAGTTTCTGAACGAACTCCTTGAGAAAAGTTCTCCAAAAGTTCCCTATGAAAGTATCCTTTGAAGCATTTGGTCGTCACAAACGTTTTGACTACTTGTGGAACCTAAACGGACTCTCATGAGTCAGATATCCATGTTTCAGTTAACACAGCGCAAAACTTATTCCGAACGACAGTTACAGACTAGTTCTTGTGTAGTTGCAGTTGATTTTTTCCATTCTACTTCACTAAACATCTCCATACGAGATCCAATTACTTGAAGGGAAATGCAAGAGACCTCAGTTATGAGGATGCACTAGATCCATAGCTAGGACTTTGTGTATGTTCTCCAAATGCGTTTGTCGAGTGCTCATTAAGAAAGTTTCTATACAAGTTTCTGAATGAACTACTTAAGAAAAGTTCTCCAAAATTTCCCTATGAAAGAATCCTTTGAAGCATCTGGTCGTCACAAACGTTTTGACTACTTGTGGAACCAAAGTTGACTCCGTATGAGTCAGATATCCAAGTTTCAGTTAACACTGCGCAAAACTGATTCCGAACGACAGTTACACACTAGTTTTTGTGTAGTTGCACTCGATTTTTTCCATTCTACTACACTAAACATCTCCATATGAAATGCAAGAGACCTCGGTTATGATGATGCACTAGGTCCATAGCTGGGACTTCGTGTATGTTCTCGAAATGCCTTTGTCGAGTGCTCATTAAGAAAGTTTCTATACAAGTTTCTGAACGAACTCCATAAAAAAAGTTCTCCAAAAGTTCCCTAGGAAAGAATCCTTTGATGCATCTGGTCGTCACAAACGTTCTGACTACTTGTGGAGCCAAAACGGACTCCGTATGAGTCAGATATCCATGTTTTAGTTAACACTGCGCAAAACTGATTCCGAACGACAGTTACAGACTAGTTCTTGCGTAGTTGCACTCGATTTTTTTCATTCTACTTCACTAAACATCTCCATATGAGATCCAATTACTTGTAGGGAAATGCAAGAGACCTCGGTTATGATGATGCACTAGGTCCATAGCCGTGACTTTGTGTATGTTCTCGAAATGCGTTTGTCGAGTGCTCATTAAGAAAGTTTCTATAAAAGTTTCTGAACGAACTCCTTTAGAAAAGTTCTCCAAAAGTTCCCTATGAAAGAATCCTTTGAAGCATCTGGTCGTCACAAACATTTTGACTACTTGTGGAGCCAAAACGGAGTCCGTATGAGTCAGATATCCATGTTTCTGTTAACACTACGCAAAACTGATTCCGAACGACAATTCCAGACTAGTTCTTGTGTAGTTGCACTCGATTTTTTCCATTCTACTTCACTAAACATCTCCATATGAGATCCAATTACGTGTAGGGAAATGCAAGAGACCTCGGTTATGATGATGCACTAGGTCCATAGCCGGGGCTTTGTGTATGTTCTCGAAATGCGTTTGTCGAGTGCTC
Source organism: Triticum aestivum (assembly GCF_018294505.1). Taxonomy (NCBI): domain Eukaryota; kingdom Viridiplantae; phylum Streptophyta; class Magnoliopsida; order Poales; family Poaceae; genus Triticum; species Triticum aestivum. The sequence goes on from NC_057811.1 coordinate 117,847,202, forward strand.
ATTAAGAAAGTTTCAATACATGTTTCTGAACGAACTCCATAAGAAAAGTTCTCCAAAAGTTCCGTATGAAAGAATCCTTTGAAGCATCTAGTCGTCACAAACGTTTTGACTACTTGTGGAGCCAAAACGGACTCCGTATGAGTCAGATATCCATGTTTCAGTTAACACTACGCAAAACTGATTCCGAACGACAGTTACAGACTAGTTCTTGT
>NC_057811.1:117847777-117850306 GCF_018294505.1 Triticum aestivum
GATGCACTAGGTCCATAGCTGGGACTTTGTGTATGTTCTCGAAATGCGTTTGTCGAGTGCTCACTAAGATAGTTTCTATACAAGTTTCTGAATGAACTCCTTAAGAAAAGTTCTCCAAAATTTCCCTATGAAAGTATCCTTTGAAGCATCTGGTCGTCACAAACGTTTTGACTACTTGTGGTGCCAAAACGGACTCCGTATGAGTCAGATATCCATGTTTCAGTTAACACTGCGCAAAACTGATTCCGAACGACAGTTACAAACTAGTTCTTGTGTAGTTGCACTCGATTTTTTCCATTCTACTTCACTAAGCATCTCCATACGAGACCCAATTACTTGTAGGGAAATGCAACAGACATCGGTTATGATGATGCACTAGGTCCATAGCTGGACTTTGTGTATGTTCTCAAAATGTGTTTGTCGGGTGCTCATTAAGAAAGTTTCTATACAATTTTCTAAACGAACTCCTTAAGAAAATTTCTCCAAAAGTTCCCTATGAAAGAATCCTATGAAGCATCTGGCCATCAAAAACGTTTTGACTACTTGTGGAGCCAAAACGGACTCCGTATGAGTCAGATATCCATGTTTCAGTTAACACTGCGCAAAACTGATTCCGAACGACAGTTACAGACTAGTTCTTGTGTAGTTGCACTCGATTTTTTCTATTCTACTTCACTAAACATCTCCATACGAGACCCAATTAGTCGTAGGGAAATGCAAGAGACCTCGGTTATGAGGACGCACTAGGTCCATAGCAGGGACTTTGTGTATGTTCTCGAAATGCGTTTGTCGAGTGCTCATTAAGAAAGTTTCTACACAAGTTTCTAAACGAACTCCTGAAGAAAAGTTCATCAAGAGTTCCCTATGAAAGTCACCTTTGAAGCATCTGGTCGCCACAAATGTTTTGACTACTTGTGGAGCGAAAACGGACTCCGTATGAGTCAGATACCCATGTTTCAGTTAACACTGCGCAAAACTGATTCCGAACGACAGTTACAAACTAGTTCTTGTGTAGTTGCACTCGATTTTTTCCATTCTACTTCAATAAACATATCCATACGAGATCCAATTACTTGTAGGGAAATGCAAGAGACCTCGGTTATGAGGATGCACTAGGTCCATAGCTGGGACTTTGTGTATGTTCTCCAAATGCGTTTGTCGAGTGCTCATTAAGAAAGTTTCTATATAAGTTTTTGAACGAACTCGTTAAGAAAAGTTCTCCAAAAGTTCCCTCTGAAAGAATCATTTGAAGCATATGGCCGTCACAAACCTTTTGACTACTGTGGAGCCGAAATAGACTCCGTATGAGTCAGATATCCATGTTTCAGTTAACACTGCGCAAAACTGATTCCGAACGACAGTTACACACTAGTTCTTGTTTAGTTGCACTTGATTTTTTCCATTCTACTTCACTAAACATCTCCATAGGAGATCCAATTACTTGTAGGGAAATTCAAGGGACCTCGGTTATGATGATGCACTAGGTCCATAGCTGGGACTTTGTGTATGTTCTCGAAATGCGTTTGTCGAGTGCTCATTAAGAAAGTTTCAATACAAGTTTCTGAACGAACTCCTTAAGAAAAGTTCTCCAAAAGTTCCATATGAAAGAATCCTTTGAAGCATCTGGTCGTCACAAACGTTTTGACTACTTGTGGAGCCAAAACGGACTCCGTATGAGTCAGATATCCATGTTTCAGTTAACACTACGCAAAACTGATTCCGAACGACAGTTACAGACTAGTTCTTGTGTAGTTGCACTCGATTTTTTCTATTGTACTTCACTAAACATCTCCATATGAGATCCAATTACTTGTAGGGAAATGCAAGAGACCTCGGTTATGAGGATGCACTAGTTCCATAGTTGGCACTTTGTGTATGTTCTCGAAATGCATTTGTCGAGTGCTTATTAAGAAAGTTTCTATACAAGTTTCTGAACGAACTCCTTGAGAAAAGTTCTCCAAAGTTCCCTATGAAAGTATCCTTTGAAGCATTTGGTCGTCACAAACGTTTTGACTACTTGTGGAACCTAAACGGACTCTCATGAGTCAGATATCCATGTTTCAGTTAACACAGCGCAAAACTTATTCCGAACGACAGTTACAGACTAGTTCTTGTGTAGTTGCACTTGATTTTTTCCATTCTACTTCACTAAACATCTCCATACGAGATCCAATTACTTGAAGGGAAATGCAAGAGACCTCAGTTATGAGGATGCACTAGATCCATAGCTAGGACTTTGTGTATGTTCTCCAAATGCGTTTGTCGAGTGCTCATTAAGAAAGTTTCTATACAAGTTTCTGAATGAACTCCTCAAGAAAAGTTCTCCAAAATTTCCCTATGAAAGAATCCTTTGAAGCATCTGGTCGTCACAAACGTTTTGACTAATTGTGGAGCCAAAGTTGACTCCGTATGAGTCAGATATCCATGTTTCAGTTAACACTGCGCAAAACTGATTCCGAACGACAGTTACACACTAGTTTTTGTGTAGTTGCACTCGATTTTTTCCATTCTACTACACTAAACATCTCC
>NC_057811.1:117850486-117863341 GCF_018294505.1 Triticum aestivum
GATGATGCACTAGGTCCATAGCTGGGACTTCGTGTATGTTCTCGAAATGCCTTTGTCGAGTGCTCATTAAGAAAGTTTCTATACAAGTTTCTGAACAAACTCCATAAAAAAAGTTCTCCAAAAGTTCCCTAGGAAAGAATCCTTTGATGCATCTGGTCGTCACAAACATTCTGACTACTTTTGGAGCCAAAATGGACTCCGTATGAGTCAGATATCCATGTTTAAGTTAACACTGCGCAAAACTGATTCCGAACGACAGTTACAGACTAGTTCTTGCGTAGTTGCACTCGATTTTTTTCATTCTACTTCACTAAACATCTCCATATGAGATCCAATTACTTGTAGGGAAATGCAAGAGACCTCGGTTATGATGAAGCACTAGGTCCATAGCCGTGACTTTGTGTATGTTCTCGAAATGCGTTTGTCGAGTGCTCATTAAGAAAGTTTCTATAAAAGTTTCTGAACGAACTCCTTTAGAAAAGTTCTCCAAAAGTTCCCTATGAAAGAATCCTTTGAAGCATCTGGTCATCACAAACATTTTGACTACTTGTGGAGCCAAAACGGAGTCCGTATGAGTCAGATATCCATGTTTCTGTTAACACTACGCAAAACTGATTCCGAACGACAATTACAGACTAGTTCTTGTGTAGTTGCACTCGATGTTTTCCATTCTACTTCACTAAACATCTCCATATGAGATCCAATTACGTGTAGGGAAATGCAAGAGACCTCGGTTATGATGATGCACTAGGTCCATAGCCGGGGCTTTGTGTATGTTCTCGAAATGCGTTTGTCGAGTGCTCATTAAGAAAGTTTCAATACAAGTTTCTGAACGAACTCCATAAGAAAAGTTCTCCAAAAGTTCCGTATGAAAGAATCCTTTGAAGCATCTAGTCGTCACAAACGTTTTGACTACTTGTGGAGCCAAAACGGACTCCGTATGAGTCAGATATCCATGTTTCAGTTAACACTACGCAAAACTGATTCCGAACGACAGTTACAGACTAGTTCTTGTGTAGTTGCACTCGATTTTTTCCATTCTACTTCACTAAACATCTCCATACGAGATCCAATTACTTGTAGGGAAATGCAGAGACCTCGGTTATGATGATGCATTAGGTCCATAGCTGGGACTTTGTGTATGTTCTCCAAATGCGTTTGTCGAGTGCTCATTAAGAAAGTTACTATACAAGTTTCTGAACGAACTCCTTAAGAAAAGTTCTCGAAAAGTTCCCTATGAAAGAATCCTTTGAAGCAGCTGGTCGTCACAAATGTTTTGACTACTTGTGGAGCCAAAACGGACTCCGTATGAGTCAGCTATCCATGTTTCAGTTAACACTGCGCAAAACTGATTCCGAACGACAGTTACACACTAGTTCTTGTGTAGTTGCACCCGATTTTTTCCATTCTACTTCACTAAACATCTCCATACGAGACCCAATTACTTGTAGGGAAATGCAAGGGACCTCGGTTATATTGATGCACTAGGTCCATAGCTGGGACTTTGTGTATGTTCTCGAAATGCGTTTGTCGAGTGCTCACTAAGATAGTTTCTATACAAGTTTCTGAATGAACTCCTTAAGAAAAGTTCTCCAAAATTTCCCTATGAAAGTATCCTTTGAAGCATCTGGTCGTCACAAACATTTTGACTACTTGTGGTGCCAAAACGGACTCCGTATGAGTCAGATATCCATGTTTCAGTTAACACTGCGCAAAACTGATTCCGAACGACAGTTACAAACTAGTTCTTGTGTAGTTGCACTCGATTTTTTCCATTCTACTTCACTAAGCATCTCCATACGAGACCCAATTACTTGTAGGGAAATGCAACAGACATCGGTTATGATGATGCACTAGGTCCATAGCTGGACTTTGTGTATGTTCTCAAAATGTGTTTGTCGGGTGCTCATTAAGAAAGTTTCTATACAATTTTCTAAACGAACTCCTTAAGAAAATTTCTCCAAAAGTTCCCTATGAAATAATCCTATGAAGCATCTGGCCATCAAAAACGTTTTGACTACTTGTGGAGCCAAAACGGACTCCGTATGAGTCAGATATCCATGTTTCAGTTAACACTGCGCAAAACTGATTCCGAACGACAGTTACAGACTAGTTCTTGTGTAGTTGCACTCGATTTTTTCTATTCTACTTCACTAAACATCTCCATACGAGACCCAATTAGTTGTAGGGAAATGCAAGAGACCTCGGTTATGAGGACGCACTAGGTCCATAGCTGGGACTTTGTGTATGTTCTCGAAATGCGTTTGTCGAGTGCTCATTAAGAAAGTTTCTACACAAGTTTCTAAACGAACTCCTGAAGAAAAGTTCTCCAAGAGTTCCCTATGAAAGTCACCTTTCAAGCATCTGGTCGCCACAAACGTTTTGACTACTTGTGGAGCCAAAACGGACTCCGTATGAGTCAGATACCCATGTTTCAGTTAACACTGCGCAAAACTGATTCCGAACGACAGTTACAAACTAGTTCTTGTGTAGTTGCACTCGATTTTTTCCATTCTACTTCAATAAACATATCCATACGAGATTCAATTACTTGTAGGGAAATGCAAGAGACCTCGGTTATGAGGATGCACTAGGTCCATAGCTGGGACTTTGTGTAGGTTCTCCAAATGCGTTTGTCGAGTGCTCATTAAGAAAGTTTCTATACAAGTTTCTGAACGAACTCCTTAAGAAAGGTTCTCCAAAAGTTCCCTATGAAAGAATCCTTTGAAGCATCTGGTCCTCACAAACGTTTTGACTACTTGTGGAGCCAAAACAGACTCCGTATGAGTCAGATATCCATGTTTCAGTTAACACTGCGCAAAACTGATTCCGAACGACAGTTACAGACTACTTCTTGTGTAGTTGCACTCGATTTTTTCCTTTCTACTTCACTAAACATCTCCATATGAGATCCAATTACTAGTAGGGAAATGCAAGAGACCTCGGTTATGATGACGGAGTAGGTCCATAGCTTGGACTTTGTGTATGTTCTCGAAATGCGTTTGTCGAGTGCTCATTAAGAAAGTTTCTATACAAGTTTCTTAACGACATCCTTAAGAAAAGTTCTCCAAAAGTTCCCTATGAAAGAATCCTTTGAAGCATCTGGTCGTCACAAACGTTTTGACTACTTGTGGAGCCAAAATGGACTCCGTATGAGTCAGATATCCATGTTTCAGTTAACACTGCGAAAAACTGATTCCGAACGACAGTTACAGACTAGTTCTTGTGTAGTTGCACTCGATTTTTTCCATTCTACTTCACTAAACATCTCCATACGAGATCCAATTACTTGTAGGGAAATGCACAGACCTCGGTTGTGATGATGCACTAGGTCCATAGCTGGGACTTTGTGTATGTTCTCGAAATGCGTTTGTCGAGTGTTCATTAAGAAAGTTTCTATACAAGTTTCTGAACGAACTCCTTAAGAAAAGTTCTCCAAAACTTCCATATGAAAGAATCCTTTGAAGCATCTGGTTGTCACAAACGTTTTGACTACTTGTGGAGCCAAAAGGGACTCCGTATGAGTTAGATATCCATGTTTCAGTTAACACTGCGCAAAACTAATTCCGAACGACAGTTACATACTAGTTCTTGTGTAGTTGCACTCAATTTTTTCCATTCTACTTCACTAAACATCTCCATATGAGATCCAATTACTTGTAGGGAAATGCAAGAGACCTCAGTTATGATCATGCACTAGGTCCATAGCTGGGACATTGTGTATGTTCTCGAAATGCGTTTGTCGAGTGCTCATTTAGAAAGTTTATATACAAGTTTCTGAACGAACTCCTTCAGAAAAGTTCTCCAAAAGTTCCGTATGAAAGAATCCTTTGAAGCATCTGGTCGTCACAAACGTTTTGACTGCTTCTGGAGCCAAAACGGACTCCGTATGAGTCAGATACCCATGTTTCAGTTAACACTGCACAAAACTGATTCCGAACGAAAGTTACAGACTAGTTCTTGTGTAGTTGCACTTGATTTTTTCCATTCTTCTTCACTAAACATCTCCATAGGAGATCCAATTACTTGTAGGGAAATGCAAGAGACCTCAGTTATGATGATGCACTAGGTCCATAGCTGGGACTTTGTGCATGTTCTCGAAATGCGTTTTTCCAGTGCTCATTAAGAAAGATTCTATACAAGTTTCTGAACGAACTCCTTAAGAAAAGTTCTCCAAAAGTTCCCTATGAAAGAATCCTTTGAAGCATCTGTCGTCACAAACGTTTTGACTACTTGTGGAGCCAAAACGGAGTCCGTATGAGTCAGATATCCATGTTTCAGTTAACACTACGCAAAACTGATTCCGAACGATAGTTACAGAGTAGTTCTTGTGTAGTTGCACTCGATTTTTTCCATTCTACTTCCCTAAACATCTCCATATGAGATCCAATTACTTGTAGGGAAATGCAAGAGACCTCGGTTATGATGATGCACTAGGTCCATAGCTGGGACTTTGTGTATGTTTTCGAAATGCGTTTATCGAGTGCTCATTAAGAAAGTTTCTATACAAGTGTCTAAACGAACTCCTGGAGAAAAGTTCTCCAAAAGTTCCCTATGAAAGTATCCTTTGAAGCATCTGGTCGTCATAAATGTTTTGACTACTTGTGGAGCCCAAACGGACTCCGTATGAGTCAGATATCCATGTTTCAGTTAACACTGCGCAAACCTGATTCCGAACGACAGTTACAGACTAGTTCTTGTGTAGTTGCACTCGATTTTTTCCATTCTACTTCACTAAACATCTCCATACGAGATCCAATTACTTGCAGGGAAATGCAAGAGACCTCGGTTATGAGGATGCACTAGGTCCATAGCTGGGACTTTGTGTATGTTCTCCAAATGCGTTTGTCGGGTGCTCATTAAGAAAGTTTCTATACAAGTTTCTGAATGAACTCCTTAAGAAAAGTTCTCCAAAAGTTCCCTATGAAAGAATCCTTTGAAGCATCTCATTGTCACAAACATTTTGACTACTTGTGCAACCAAAGCGGACTCGGTATGAGTCAGATATCCATGTTTCAGTTAACACTGCACAAAACTGATTCCGAACGATAGTTACAGACTAGTTCTTGTGTAGTTGCACTCGATATTTTCCATTCTACTTCACTAAGCATATCCATACGAGACCCAATTACTTGTAGGGAAATGTAAGAGACCTCGGTTATGATGATGCACTAGGTCCATAGCTGGGACTTTGTGTATGTTCTCGAAATGCGTTTGTTGAGTGCTCATTAAGAAAGTTTCTATACAAGTTTCTAAACGAACTCCTTAAGAAAATTTCTCCAAAAGGTCCCTATGAAAGAACCCTTTGAAGCATCTGGTCGTCACAAAAGTTTTGACTGCTTGTGGAACCAAAACGGACTCCGTATGAGTCAGATATCCATGTTTCAGTTAACACTGCGCAAAACTGATTCCGAACGACAGTAACAGACTAGTTCTTGTGTAGTTGCACTCGATTTTTTCCATTCTACTTCACTAAGCATCTCCATATGAGATCCAATTACTTGTAGGGAAATGCAAGAGACCTTGGTTATGATGATGCACTAGGTCCATAGCTAGGACTTTGTGTATGTTCTCGAAATGCGTTTATCGAGTGCTCATTAAGAAAGTTTCTATACAAGTTTATGAACGAACTCCTTAAGAAAAGTTCTCCAAAAGTTCCCTATGAAAGAATCCTTTGAAGTATCTGGTCGTCACAAAAGTTTTGACTTTTTGTGGAACCAAAACGGGCTCCGTATGAGTCAGATATCCATGTTTCAGTTAACACTGCGCAAAACTGATTCCGAACGACAGTTACACACTAGTTCTTGTGTAGTTGCACTCGATTTTTTAATTCTACTTCACTAAACATCTCCATATGAGATCCAATTACTTGTAGGGAAATGCAAGAGACCTCAGTTATGATGATGCACTAGGTCCATAGCTGGGACTTCGAGTATGTTCTCGAAATGCGTTTGTCGAGTGCTCATTAAGAAAGTTTCTATACAAGTTTATGAACGTACTCCTTAAGAAAAGTTCTCCCAAAGTTCCCTATGAAAAAATCCTTTGAAGCATCTGGTCATCACAAACATTTTGACTACTTGTGGAGCCAAAACGGACTCCATATGAGTCAGATATCCATGTTTCAGTTAACACTGCGTAAAACTGATTCCGAACGACAGTTACAGACTAGTTCTTGTGTAGTTGCACTCGATTTTTTCCATTCTACTTCACTAAACATCTCCATATGAGATCCAATTACTTGTAGGGAAATGCAAGAGGCCTCGTTTACGATGATGCACTAGGTCCATAGCTGGGACTTTGTGTATGTTCTCGAAATGCGTTTGTTGAGTGCTCACTAAGAAAGTTTCTATACAAGTTGCTGAACGAACTCCTTAAGAAAAGTTCTCCAAAAGTTCCCTATGAAAGTATCCTTTGAAGCATCTGGTCGTCACAAACATTTTGACTACTTGTGGAGCCAAAACGGACTCCGTATGAGTCAGATATCCATGTTTCAGTTAACACTGCGCAAAACTGATTCCGAACGACACTTACAGACTAGTTCTTGTCTAGTTGCACTCGATTTTTTCCATTCTACTTCACTAAGCATCTCCATAGAGACCCTATTACTTGTAGGGAAATGCAAGAGACCTTGGTTATGATGATGCACTAGGTCCATAGCTGGGACTTTGTGTATGTTCTCGAAATGCGTTTGTCGGGTGCTCATTAAGAAAGTTTCTATACAAGTTTCTAAACGAACTCCTTAAGAAAATTTCTCCAAAAGTTCCCTATGAAAGAATCCTATGAAGCATCTGGCCGTCAAAATTGTTTTGACTACTTGTGGAGCCAAAACGGACTGCGTATGAGTCAGATATCCATGTTTAGTTAACACTGCGCAAAACTGATTCCGAACGACAGTTACAGACTAGTTCTTGTGTAGTTGCACTCGATTTTTTCTATTCTACTTCACTACACATCTCCATACGAGACCCAATTACTTGTAGGGAAATGCAAGAAACCTCGGTTATGAGGATGCACTAGGTCCATAGCTGGGACTTTGTGTATGTTCTCGAAATGCGTTTGTTGAGTGCTCATTAAGAAAGTTTCTATACAAGTTTCTAAACGAACTCCTTAAGAAAAGTTCTCCAAGAGTTCCCTATGAAAGTATGCTTTCAAGCATCTGGTCATCACAAACGTTTTGACTACTTGTGGAGCCAAAACGGACTCCGTATGAGTCAGATATCCATGTTTCAGTTAACACTGCGCAAATCTGATTCCGAACGACAGTTACAAACAAGTTCTTGTGTAGTTGAACTCGATTTTTTCCATTCTACTTCACTAAACATCTCCATACGAGATCCAATTACTTGTAGGGAAATGCAAGAGACCTCGGTTATGAGGATGCACTAGGTCCATAGCTGGGACTTTGTGTATGTTCTCCAAATGCGTTTGTCGAGTGCTCATTAAGAAAGTTTCTATACGGGTTTCTGAACGAACTCCTTAAGAAAAGTTCTCCAAAAGTTCCCTATGAAAGAATCCTTTGAAGCATCTGGTCATCACAAACGTTTTGACTACTTGTGGAGCCAAAACGGACTCCGTATGAGTCAGATATCCATGTTTCAGTTAATACTGCGCAAAATTGATTCCGAACGACAGTTACAGACTACTTCTTGTGTAGTTGCACTCGATTTTTTCCATTCTACTTCACTAAACATCTCCATATGAGATCCAATTACTTGTAGGGAAATGCAAGAGACCTCGGTTATGATGATGGAGTAGGTCCATAGCTTGGACTTTGTGTATGTTCTCGAAATGCGTTTGTCGAGTGCTCATTAAGAAAGTTTCTATACAAGTTTATGAACGAACTCCTTAAGAAAAGTTCTCCAAAAGTTCCCTATGAAAGAATCCTTTGAAGCATCTGGTCATCACAAACGTTTTGACTACTTGTGGAGCCAAAACGGACTCCGTATGGGTCAGATATCCATGTTTCAGTTAACACTGCGCAAAACTGATTCCGAACGACAGTTACAGACTAGTTCTTGCGTAGTTGCACTCGATTTTTTCATTCTACTTCACTAAACATCTCCATATGAGATCCAATTACTTGTAGGGAAATGCAAGAGACCTCGGTTATGATGACGCACTAGGTCCATAGCCGGGACTTTTTGTATGTTCTCGTAATGCGTTTGTCGAGTGCTCATTAGGAAAGTTTCTATACAAGTTTCTGAACGAACTCCTTAGAAAAAGTTCTCCAAAAGTTCCCTATGAAAGAATCCTTTGAAGCATCTGGTCGTCACAAACGTTTTGACTACTTGTGGAGCCAAACTGGACTCCGTATGAGTCAGATATCCATGCTTCAGTTAACACTGCGCAAAACTGATTCCGAACGACAGTTACAGACTAGTTCTTGTGTAGTTGCACTCAATTTTTTCCATTCTACTTCACTAAACATCTCCATATGACATCCAATTACTTGTAGGGAAATGCAAGAGACCTCGGTTATGATGATGCACTAGGTCCATAGCTGGGACTTTGTGTATGTTCTCGAAATGCGTTTGTCGAGTGCTCACTAAGAAAGTTTCTATACAAGTTTCTGAACGAACTCCTTAAGAAAAGTTCTTCAAAAGTTCCCTATGAAAGTATCCTTTGAAGCATCTGGTCGTCACAAACGTTTTGACTACTTGTGGAGCCAAATCGGACTCCGTATGAGTCAGATATCCATGTTTCAGTTAACACTGCGCAAAACTGATTCCGAACGACAGTTACAGACTAGTTCTTGTGTAGTTGCACTCGATTTTTTCGATTCTACTTCACTAAGCATCTCCATACGAGACCCAATTACTTGTAGGGAAAGGCAAGAGACCTCGGTTATGATGACGCACTAGGTCCATAGCCGGGACTTTGTGTATGTTCTCGAAATGCGTTTGTCGGGTGCTCATTAAGAAAGTTTCTATACAAGTTTCTAATCGAACTCCTTAAGAAAATTTCTCCAAAAGTTCCCTATGAAAGAATCCTATGAAGCATCTGGCCGTCAAAAATGTTTTGACTACTTGTGGAGGCAAAACGGACTCCGTATGAGTCAGATATCCATGTTTCAGTTAACACTGCGCAAAACTGATTCCGAACGACAGTTACAGACTAGTTCTTGTGTAGTTGCACTCGATTTTTTCTATTCTACTTCACTAAACATCTCCATACGAGACCCAATTACTTGTAGGGAAATGCAAGAGACCTCGGTTATGAGGACGCACTAGGTCCATAGCTGGGACTTTGTGTATGTTCTCGAAATGCGTTTGTTGAGTGCTCATTAAGAAAGTTTCTATACAAGTTTCTAAACGAACTCCTTAAGAAAAGTTCTCCAAGAGTTCAATACGAAAGTATCCTTTGAAGCATCTGGTTGTCACAAAGGTTTTGACTACTTGTGGAGCCAAAACGGACTCCGTATGAGTCAGATATCCATGTTTCAGTTAAGACTACGCAAAACTGATTCCGAACGACAGTTACAAACAAGTTCTTGTGTAGTTGCACTCGATTTTTTCCATTCGACTTCAGTAAACTTCTCCATACAAGATCCAATTACTTGTAGGGAAATGCAAGAGACCTCGGTTATGAGGATGCACTAGGTCCATAGCTGGGACTTTGTGTATGTTCTCCAAATGCGTTTGTCGAGTGCTCATTAAGAAAGTTTCTATACAAGTTTCTGAACGAACTCCTTAAGAAAAGTTCTCCAAAAGTTCCCTATGAAAGAATCCTTTGAAGCATCTGGTCATCACAAACGTTTTGACTACTTGTGGAGCCAAAACGGACTCCGTATGAGTCAGATATCCATGTTTCAGTTAATACTGCGCAAAACTGATTCCGAACGACAGTTACAGACTACTTCTTGTGTAGTTGCACTCGATTTTTTCCATTCTACTTCACTAAACATCTCCATATGAGATCCAATTACTTGTAGGGAAATGCAAGAGGCCTCGGTTATGATGATGGAGTAGGTCCATAGCTTGGACTTTGTGTATGTTCTCGAAATGCGTTTGTCAAGTACTCATTAATAAAGTTTCTATACAAGTTTCTGAACGAAATCCTTAAGAAAAGTTCTCCAAAAGTTCCCTATGAAAGAATCCTTTGAAGCATCTGGTCGTCACAAACGTTTTGACTACTTGTGGAGCCAAAACGGACTCCGTATGAGTCAGATATCCATGTTTCTGTTCACACTACGCAAAACTGATTCTGAACGACAGTTACAGACTAGTTCTTGTGTAGTTGCACTCGATTTTTTCCATTCTACTTCACTAGACATCTCCATACGAGACCCAATTACTTGTAGGGAAATGCAAAGACCTCGGTTGTGATGATGCACTAGGTCCATAGCTGGGACTTTGTGTATGTTCTCCAAATGCGTTTGTCGAGTGCTCATTAAGAAAGTTTCTATACAAGTTTATAAACGAACTCCTTAAGAAAAGTTCTCCAAAAGTACCCTATGAAAGAATCCTTTGAAGCATCTGGTCGTCAGAAACGTTTTGACTACTTGTGGAGCCAAAAGGGACTCCGAATGGGTTAGATATCCATGTTTCAGTTAACACTGCGCAAAACTAATTCCGAACGACAGTTACAGACTAGTTCTTGTGTAGTTGCACTCAATTTTTTCCATTCTACTTCACTAAACATCTCCATATGAGATCCAATTACTTGTAGGGAAATGCAAGAGACCTCGGTTATGATCATGCACTAGGTCCATAACTGGGACTTTCTGTATGTTCTCGAAATGCGTTTGTCGAGTGCTCATTAAGAAAGTTTCTATACAAGTTTATGAACGAACTCCTTAAGAAAAGTTCTCCAAAAGTTCCCTATGAAAGAATCCTTTGAATCATCTGGTCGTCGCAAACGTTTTGACTACTTGTGGAGCCAAAACGGACTCCGTATGAGTCAGATATCCATGTTTCAGTTAACACTGCGCAAAACTGATTCCGAACGAAAGTTACAGACTAGTTCTTGCGTAGTTGCACTCGATTTTTTCATTCTACTTCACTAAACATCTCCATATGAGATCCAATTACTTGTAGGGAAATGCAAGAGACCTCGGTTATGATGACGCACTAGGTCCATAGCCGGGACTTTTTGTATGTTCTCGTAATGCGTTTGTCGAGTGCTCATTAGGAAAGTTTCTATACAAGTTTCTGAACGAACTCCTTAAAAAAAGTTCTCCAAAAGTTCCCTATGAAAGAATCCTTTGAAGCATCTGGTCGTCACAAACGTTTTGACTACTTGTGGAGCCAAACTGGACTCCGTATGAGTCAGATATCCATGCTTCAGTTAACACTGCGCAAAACTGATTCCGAACGACAGTTACAGACTAGTTCTTGTGTAGTTGCACTCGATTTTTTCCATTCTACTTCACTAAAGATCTCCCTATGACATCCAATTACTTGTAGGGAAATGCAAGAGACCTCGGTTATGATGATGCACTAGGTCCATAGCTGGGACTTTGTGTATGTTCTCGAAATGCGTTTGTCGAGTGCTCACTAAGAAAGTTTCTATACAAGTTTCTGAACGAACTCCTTAAGAAAAGTTCTTCAAAAGTTCCCTATGAAAGTATCCTTTGAAGCATCTGGTCATCACAAACGTTTTGACTACTTGTGGAGCCAAATCGGACTCCGTATGAGTCAGATATCCATGTTTCAGTTAACACTGCGCAAAACTGATTCCGAACGACAGTTACAGACTAGTTCTTGTGTAGTTGCACTCGATTTTTTCGATTCTACTTCACTAAGCATCTCCATACGAGACCCAATTACTTGTAGGGAAAGGCAAGAGACCTCGGTTATGATGACGCACTAGGTCCATAGCTGGGACTTTGTGTATGTTCTCGAAATGCGTTTGTCGGGTGCTCATTAAGAAAGTTTCTATACAAGTTTCTAAACGAACTCCTTAAGAAAAATTCTCCAAGAGTTCAATATGAAAGTATCCTTTGAAGCATCTGGTTGTCACAAAGGTTTTGACTACTTGTGGAGCCAAAACGGACTCCGTATGAGTCAGATATCCATGTTTCAGTTAAGACTGCGCAAAACTGATTCCGAACGACAGTTACAAACAAGTTCTTGTGTAGTTGCACTCGATTTTTTCCATTCGACTTCAGTAAACTTCTCCATACAAGATCCAATTACTTGTAGGGAAATGCAAGAGACCTCGGTTATGAGGATGCACTAGGTCCATAGCTGGGACTTTGTGTATGTTCTCCAAATGCGTTTGTCGAGTGCTCATTAAGAAAGTTTCTATACAAGTTTCTGAACGAACTCCTTAAGAAAAGTTCTCCAAAAGTTCCCTATGAAAGAATCCTTTGAAGCATCTGGTCATCACAAACGTTTTGACTACTTGTGGAGCCAAAACGGACTCCGTATGAGTAATATATCCATGTTTCAGTTAATACTGCGCAAAACTGATTCCGAACGACAGTTACAAACTACTTCTTGTGTAGTTGCACCCGATTTTTTCCATTCTACTTCACTAAACATCTCCATATGAGATCCAATTACTTGTAGGGAAATGCAAGAGGCCTCGGTTATGATGATGGAGTAGGTCCATAGCTTGGACTTTGTGTATGTTCTCGAAATGCGTTTGTCAAGTGCTCATTAATAAAGTTTCTATACAAGTTTCTGAACGAAATCCTTAAGAAAAGTTCTCCAAAAGTTCCCTATGAAAGAATCCTTTGAAGCATCTGGTCGTCACAAACGTTTTGACTACTTGTGGAGCCAAAACGGACTCCGTATGAGTCAGATATCCATGTTTCTGTTAACACTACGCAAAACTGATTCTGAACGACAGTTACAGACTAGTTCTTGTGCAGTTGCACTCGATTTTTTCCATTCTACTTCACTAGACATC
>NC_057811.1:117863374-117870394 GCF_018294505.1 Triticum aestivum
CTCATTAATAAAGTTTCTATACAAGTTTCTGAACGAAATCCTTAAGAAAAGTTCTCCAAAAGTTCCCTATGAAAGAATCCTTTGAAGCATCTGGTCGTCACAAACGTTTTGACTACTTGTGGAGCCAAAACGGACTCCGTATGAGTCAGATATCCATGTTTCTGTTCACACTACGCAAAACTGATTCTGAACGACAGTTACAGACTAGTTCTTGTGTAGTTGCACTCGATTTTTTCCATTCTACTTCACTAGACATCTCCATACGAGACCCAATTACTTGTAGGGAAATGCAAAGACCTCGGTTGTGATGATGCACTAGGTCCATAGCTGGGACTTTGTGTATGTTCTCCAAATGCGTTTGTCGAGTGCTCATTAAGAAAGTTTCTATACAAGTTTATGAACGAACTCCTTAAGAAAAGTTCTCCAAAAGTACCCTATGAAAGAATCCTTTGAAGCATCTGGTCGTCACAAACGTTTTGACTACTTGTGGAGCCAAAAGGGACTCCGAATGGGTTAGATATCCATGTTTCAGTTAACACTGCGCAAAACTAATTCCGAACGACAGTTACAGACTAGTTCTTGTGTAGTTGCACTCAATTTTTTCCATTCTACTTCACTAAACATCTCCATATGAGATCCAATTACTTGTAGGGAAATGCAAGAGACCTCAGTTATGATCATGCACTAGGTCCATAACTGGGACTTTCTGTATGTTCTCGAAATGCGTTTGTCGAGTGCTCATTAAGAAAGTTTATATACAAGTTTCTGAACGAACTCCTTCAGAAAAGTTTTCCAAAAGTTCCCTATGAAAGTATCCTTTGAAGCATCTGGTCGTCACAAACGTTTTGACTGCTTGTGGAGGCAAAACAGACTCCGTATGAGTCAGATACCCATGTTTCAGTTAACACTGCACAAAACTGATTCCGAACGAAAGTTACAGACTAGTTCTTGTGTAGTTGCACTCAATTTTTTCCATTCCGCTTCATTAAACATCTCCATATGAGATCCAATTATTTGTAGGGAAATGCAAGAGACCTCAATTATGATGATGCACTAGGTCCATAGCTGGGACTTTGTGTATGTTCTCGAAATGCGTTTTTCCAGTGCTCATTAAGAAAGTTTCTATACAAGTTTCTGAACGAACTCCTTAAGAAAAGTTCTCCAAAAGTTCCCTATGAAAGAATACGTTGAAGCATCTGGTATTCACAAACGTTTTGACTACTTGTGGAGCCAAAACGAACTCCGTATGAGCCAGATATCCATGTTTCAGTTAACACTGCGCAAAACTGATTCCGAACGATAGTTACAGACTAGTTCTTGTGTAGTTGCACTCGATTTTTTCCATTCTACTTCACTAAACATCTCCATACGAGATCCAATTACTTGTAGGGAAATGCAAAGACCTCGATTTTGATGATGCACTCGGTCCATAGCTGGGACTTTGTGTATTTTCTCCAAATGCGTTTGTCGAGTGCTCATTAAGAAAGTTTCTATACAAGTTTCTGAACGAACTCCTTAAGAAAAGTTCTCCAAAAGTTCCATATGAAAGAATTATTTGAAGCACCTGGTTGTCACAAATGTTTTGACTACTTGTGGAGCCAAAACAGGCTCCGTATGAGTCAGATATCCATGTTTCAGTTAACACTGTGCAAAACTTATTCCGAACGAGAGCTACAGACTAGTTCTTGTGTAGTTGCACTCGATTTTTTCCATTCTACTTCATTAAACATCTCCATATGAGATCCAATTACTTTTAGGGAAATGCAAGAGACCTCGGTTATGATGATGAAGTAGGTCCAAAGCTGGGACTTTGTGGATGTTCTCGAAATGCGTTTGTCGAGTGCTCATTAAGAAAGTTGCTATACAAGTTTTTGAACGAACTCCTTCATAAAAGTTCTCCAAAAGTTCCTTATGAAAGAACCCTTTGAAGTATCTGGTCGTTACAAAAGTTTTGACTGCTTTTGGAACCAAAACGGGCTCCGTATGATTCAGATATCCATGTTTCAGTTAACACTGCGCAAAACTGATTCCGAACGACAGTTACAGACTAGTTCTTGTGTAGTTGCACTCGATTTTTTCCATTCTACTTCACTAAATATCTCCATATGAGCTCCAATTACTTGTAGGGAAATGCAAGAGACCTCGATTATGATGATCCACTAGGTCCATAGCTGGGACTTTGTGTATGTTCACGAAATGCGTTTGTCGAGTGCTCATTAAGAAAGTTTCTATACAAGTTTCTGAACGAACTCCTTAAGAAAAATTCTCCAGAAGTCCCTATGAAAGAATGCTTTGAAGCATCTGGTCGTCACAAACGTTTTTCCAACTTGTGGAGCCAAAACGGACCCCGTATGAGTCAGATATCCATGTTTCAGTTAACACTGCACAAAACTGATTCCGAACGATAGTTACAGACTAGTTCTTTTGTAGTTGCACTCGATTTTTTCCATTATACTTCACTAAACATCTCGATATGAGATCAAATTACTTGTAGGGAAATGCAAGAGGCCTCGGTTATGATGATGCACTAGGTCCATAGCTAGGACTTTGTGTATGTTCTCGAAATGCGTTTGTCGAGTGCTCATTAAGAAAGTTTCTATACAAGTTTATGAACGAACTCCTTAAGAAAAGTTCTCCCAAAGTTCCCTATGAAAAAATCCTTTGAAGCATCTGGTCATCACAAACATTTTGACTACTTGTGGAGCCAAAACGGACTCCATATGAGCCAGATATCCATGTTTCAGTTAACACTGCGTAAAACTGATTCCGAACGACAGTTACAGACTAGTTCTTGTGTAGTTGCACTCGATTTTTTCCATTCTACTTCACTAAACATCTCCATATGAGATCCAATTACTTGTAGGGAAATGCAAGAGACCTCGTTTATGATGATGCACTAGGTCCATAGCTGGGACTTTGTGTATGTTCTCGAAATGCGTTTGTTGAGTGCTCACTAAGAAAGTTTCTATACAAGTTTCTGAACGAACTCCTTAAGAAAAGTTCTCCAAAAGTTCCCTATGAAAGTATCCTTTGAAGCATCTGGTCGTCACAACCGTTTTGACTACTTGTGGAGCCAAAACGGACTCCGTATGAGTCGGATATCCATGTTTCAGTTAACACTGCGCAAAACTGATTCCGAACGACACTTACAGACTAGTTCTTGTGTAGTTGCACTCGATTTTTTCCATTCTACTTCAGTAAGCATCTCCATAGAGACCCAATTACTTGTAGGGAAATGCAAGAGACCTCGGTTATGATGATGCACTAGGTCCATAGCTGGGACTTTGTGTATGTTCTCGAAATGCGTTTGTCGGGTGCTCATTAAGAAAGTTTCTATACAAGTTTCTAAACGAACTCCTTAAGAAAATTTCTCCAAAAGTTCCCTATGAAAGAATCCTATGAAGCATCTGGCCGTCAAAAACGTTTTGAATACTTGTGGAGCCAAAACGGACTGCGTATGAGTCAGATATCCATGTTTCAGTTAACACTACGCAAACCTGATTCCGAACGACAGTTACAGACTAGTTCTTGTGTAGTTGCACTCGATTTTTTCTATTCTACTTCACTAAACATCTGCATACGAGACCCAATTACTTGTAGGGAAATGCAAGAAACCTCGGTTATGAGGATGCACTAGGTCCATAGCTGGGACTTTGTGTATGTTCTCGAAATGCGTTTGTTGAGTGCTCATTAAGAAAGTTTCTATACAAGTTTCTAAACGAACTCCTTAAGAAAAGTTCTCCAAGAGTTCCCTATGAAAGTATCCTTTGAAGCATCTGGTCATCACAAACGTTTTGACTACTTGTGGAGCCAAAACGGACTCCGTATGAGTCAGATATCCATGTTTCAGTTAACACTGCGCAAAACTGATTCCGAACGACAGTTACAAACAAGTTCTTGTGTAGTTGAACTCGATTTTTTCCATTCTACTTCACTAAACATCTCCATACGAGATCCAATTACTTGTAGGGAAATGCAAGAGACCTCGGTTATGAGGATGCACTAGGTCCATAGCCGGGACTTTGTGTATGTTCTCCAAATGCGTTTGTCGAGTGCTCATTAAGAAAGTTTCTATACGGGTTTCTGAACGAACTCCTGAAGAAAAGTTCTCCAAAAGTTTCCTATGAAAGAATCCTTTGAAGCATCTGGTCGTCACAAACGTTTTGACTACTTGTGGAGCCAAAACGGACTCCGTATGAGTCAGATATCCATGTTTCAGTTAATACTGCGCAAAACTGATTCCGAACGACAGTTACAGACTACTTCTTGTGTAGTTGCACTCGATTTTTTCCATTCTACTTCACTAAACATCTCCATATGAGATCCAATTACTTGTAGGGAAATGCAAGAGACCTCGGTTATGATGATGGAGTAGGTCCATAGCTTGGACTTTGTGTATGTTCTCGAAATGCGTTTGTCGAGTGCTCATTAAGAAAGTTTCTATACAAGTTTATGAACGAACTCCTTAAGAAAAGTTCTCCAAAAGTTCCCTATGAAAGAATCCTTTGAAGCATCTGGTCATCACAAACGTTTTGACTACTTGTGGAGCCAAAACGGACTCCGTATGAGTCAGATATCCATGTTTCAGTTAACACTGCGCAAAACTGATTCCGAACGACAGTTACAGACTAGTTCTTGCGTAGTTGCACTCGATTTTTTCATTCTACTTCACTAAACATCTCCATATGAGATCCAATTACTTGTAGGGAAATGCAAGAGACCTCGGTTATGATGACGCACTAGGTCCATAGCCGGGACTTTTTGTATGTTCTCGAAATGCGTTTGTCGAGTGCTCATTAGGAAAGTTTCTATACAAGTTTCTGAACGAACTCCTTACGAAAAGTTCTCCAAAAGTTCCCTATGAAAGAATCCTTTGAAGCATCTGGTCGTCACAAACGTTTTGACTACTTGTGGAGCCAAAGTGGACTCCGTATGAGTCAGATATCCATGCTTCAGTTAACACTGCGCAAAACTGATTCCGAACGACAGTTACAGACTAGTTCTTGTGTAGTTGCACTCGATTTTTTCCATTCTACTTCACTAAACATCTCCATATGACATCCAATTACTTGTAGGGAAATGCAAGAGACCTCGGTTATGATGATGCACTAGGTCCATAGCTGGGACTTTGTGTATGTTCTCGAAATGCGTTTGTCGAGTGCTCACTAAGAAAGTTTCTATACAAGTTTCTGAACGAACTCCTTAAGAAAAGTTCTCCAAAAGTTCCCTATGAAAGTATCCTTTGAAGCATCTGGTCGTCACAAACGTTTTGACTACTTGTGGAGCCAAATCGGACTCCGTATGAGTCAGATATCCATGTTTCAGTTAACACTGCGCAAAACTGATTCCGAACGACAGTTACAGACTAGTTCTTGTGTAGTTGCACTCGATTTTTTCCATTCTACTTCACTAAGCATCTCCATACGAGACCCAATTACTTGTAGGGAAATGCAAGAGACCTCGGTTATGATGATGCACTAGGTCCATAGCTGGGACTTTGTGTATGTTCTCGAAATGCGTTTGTCGGGTGCTCATTAAGAAAGTTTCTATACAAGTTTCTAATCGAACTCCTTAAGAAAATTTCTCCAAAAGTTCCCTATGAAAGAATCCTATGAAGCATCTGGCCATCAAAAACGTTTTGACTACTTGTGTAGGCAAAACGGACTCCGTATGAGTCAGATATCCATGTTTCAGTTAACACTGCGCAAAACTGATTCCGAACGACAGTTACAGACTAGTTCTTGTGTAGTTGCACTCGATTTTTTCTATTCTACTTCACTAAACATCTCCATACGAGACCCAATTACTTGTAGGGAAATGCAAGAGACCTCGGTTGTGAGGACGCACTAGGTCCATAGCTGGGACTTTGTGTATGTTCTCGAAATGCGTTTGTTGAGTGCTCATTAAGAAAGTTTCTATACAAGTTTCTAAACGAACTCCTTAAGAGAAGTTCTCCAAGAGTTCAATATGAAAGTATCCTTTGAAGCATCTGGTTGTCACAAACGTTTTGACTACTTGTGGAGCCAAAACGGACTCCGTATGAGTCAGATATCCATGTTTCAGTTAACACTGCGCAAAACTGATTCCGAACGACAGTTACAAACAAGTTCTTGTGTAGTTGCACTCGATTTTTTCCATTCGATTTCACTAAACTTCTCCATACGAGATCCAATTACTTGTAGGGAAATGCAAGAGACCTCGGTTATGAGGATGCACTAGGTCCATAGCTGGGACTTTGTGTATGTTCTCCAAATGCGTTTGTCGAGTGCTCATTAAGAAAGTTTCTATACAAGTTTCTGAACGAACTCCTTAAGAAAAGTTCTCCAAAAGTTCCCTATGAAAGAATCCTTTGAAGCATCTGGTCATCACAAACGTTTTGACTACTTGTGGAGCCAAAACGGACTCCGTATGAGTAAGATATCCATGTTTCAGTTAATACTGCGCAAAACTGATTCCGAACGACAGTTACAAACTACTTCTTGTGTAGTTGCACCCGATTTTTTCCATTCTACTTCACTAAACATCTCCATATGAGATCCAATTACTTGTAGGGAAATGCAAGAGGCCTCGGTTATGATGATGGAGTAGGTCCATAGCTTGGACTTTGTGTATGTTCTCGAAATGCGTTTGTCAAGTGCTCATTAATAAAGTTTCTATACAAGTTTCTGAACGAAATCCTTAAGAAAAGTTCTCCAAAAGTTCCCTATGAAAGAATCCTTTGAAGCATCTGGTCGTCACAAACGTTTTGACTACTTGTGGAGCCAAAACGGACTCCGTATGAGTCAGATATCCATGTTTCTGTTAACACTACGCAAAACTGATTCTGAACGACAGTTACAGACTAGTTCTTGTGCAGTTGCACTCGATTTTTTCCATTCTACTTCACTAGACATCTCCATACGAGATCCAATTACTTGTAGGGAAATGCAAAGACCTCGGTTGTGATGATGCACTAGGTCCATAACTGGGACTTTGTGTATGTTCTCCAAATGCGTTTGTCGAGTGCTCATTAAGAAAGTT
>NC_057811.1:117870493-117873529 GCF_018294505.1 Triticum aestivum
AAACGTTTTGACTACTTGTGGAGCCAAAAGGGACTCCGAATGGGTTAGATATCCATGTTTCAGTTAACACTGCGCAAAACTAATTCCGAACGACAGTTACAGACTAGTTCTTGTGTAGTTGCACTCAATTTTTTCCATTCTACTTCACTAAACATCTCCATATGAGATCCAATTACTTGTAGGGAAATGCAAGAGACCTCGGTTATGATCATGCACTAGGTCCATAACTGGGACTTTCTGTATGTTCTCGAAATGCGTTTGTCGAGTGCTCATTAAGAAAGTTTATATACAAGTTTCTGAACGAACTCCTTAAGAAAAGTTCTTCAAAAGTTCCCTATGAAAGTATCCTTTGAAGCATCTGGTCATCACAAACGTTTTGACTACTTGTGGAGCCAAAACGGACTCCGTATGGGTCAGATATCCATGTTTCAGTTAACACTGCGCAAAACTTATTCCGAACGAGAGCTACAGACTAGTTCTTGTGTAGTTGCACTCGATTTTTTCCATTCTACTTCATTAAACATCTCCATATGAGATCCAATTACTTTTAGGGAAATGCAAGAGACCTCGGTTATGATGATGCAGTAGGTCCATAGCTGGGACTTTGTGGATGTTCTCGAAATGCGTTTGTCGAGTGCTCGTTAAGAAAGTTGCTATACAAGTTTTTGAACGAACTCCTTCATAAAAGTTCACCAAAAGTTCCTTATGAAAGAACCCTTTGAAGTATCTGGTCATCACAAAAGTTTTGACTGCTTTTGGAACCAAAACGGGCTCCGTATGATTCAGATATCCATGTTTCAGTTAACACTGCGCAAAACTGATTCCGAACGACAGTTACAGACTAGTTCTTGTGTAGTTGCACTCGATTTTTTCCATTCTACTTCACTAAACATCTCCATATGAGATCCAATTACTTGTAGGGAAATGCAAGAGACCTCGGTTATGATGATGCACTAGGTCCATAGCTGGGACTTTGTGTATGTTCTCGAAATGCGTTTGTCGAGTGCTCATTAAGAAAGTTTCTATACAAGTTTATGAACGAACTCCTTAAGAAAATTTCTCCAAAAGTTCCCTATGAAAGAATCCTTTGAAGCATCTGGTCGTCACAAACGTTTTGACTACTTGTGGAGCCAAAACGGACTCCGTATGAGTCAGTTATCCATGTTTCAGTTAACTCTGCGCAAAACTTATTCCAAACGAGAGCTACAGACTAGTTCTTGTGTACTTGCACTCGATTTTTTCCATTCTACTTCACTAAACATCTCCATATGAGATCCAATTACTTGTAGGGAAATGCAAGGGACCTCGGTTATGATGATGCAGTAGGTCCATAGCTGGGACTTTGTGTATGTTCTCGAAATGCGTTTCTCGAGTGCTCATTAAGAAAGTTGCTATACAAGTTTCTGAACGAACTCCTTAAGAAAAGTTCTCCAAAAGTTCCCTATGAAAGAATCCTTTGAAGTATCTGGTCGTCACAAAAGTTTTGACTGCTTGTGGAACCAAAACGGGCTCCGTATGAGTCAGATATCCACGTTTCAATTAACACTGCGCAAAACTGATTCCGAAGGACAGTTACAGACTAGTTCTTGTGTAGTTGCACTCAATTTTTTCCATTCTACTTCACTAAACATCTCCATATAAGATCCAATTACTTGTAGGGAGATGCAAGAGACCTCGGTTATGATGATGCACTAGGTCCATAGCTGGGACTTTGCGTATGTTCTCGAAATGCGTTTGTCGAGTGCTCATTAAGAAAGTTTCTATACAAGTTTATGAACGAACTCCTTAAGAAAAGTTCTCCAAAAGTTCGCTATGTAAGAATCTTGAAGCATCTGGTCGTCACAAAAGTTTTGACTGCTTTTGGAGCCAAAACGGACTCCGTATGAGTCAGATATCCATGTTTCAATTAACACTGCGCAAAACTGATTCCGAACGACAGTTACAAACTAGTTCTTGTGTAGTTGCACTTGATTTTTTCCATTCTACTTCACTAAACATCTCCAGATGAGATCCAATTACTTGTAGGGAAATGCAAGAGACCTCGGTTATGATGATGCACTAGGTCCATAGCTGGGACTTTGTGTATGTTCTCGAAATGCGTTTGTTGAGTGCTCATTAAGAAAGTTTCTATAAAAGTTTCCGAACGAACTCCTTAAGAAAAGTTCTCCAAAATTTCCCTATGAAAGAATCCTTTGAAGCATCTGCTCATCGCAAACATTTTGACTAGTTGTGGAGCCAAAACGGACTCCGTATGAGTCAGATATCTATGTTTCAGTTAACACTGCGCAAAACTGATTCCGAACGACAGTTACAGACTAGTTCTTGTGTAGTTGCACTTGATTTTTTCCATTCTACTTCACTAAACATCTCCAGATGAGATCCAATTACTTGTAGGGAAATGCAAGAGACCTTGGTTATGATGATGCACTAGGTCCATAGCTGGGACTTTGTGTATGTTCTCGAAATGCGTTTGTCCAGTGCTCATTAAGAAAGTTTCTATACAAGTTTCAGAACCAACTCCTTAAGGAAAGGTCTCCAAAAGTTCCCTATGAAAGAGTCCTTTGAAGCATCTGGCCATCACAAACGTTTTGACTACTTGTGGAGCCAAAATAGACTCCGTATGAGTCAGATATCCATGTTTCTGTTAACACTGCGCAAAACTAATCCCGAACGACAGTTACAGACTAGTTCTTGTGTAGTTGCACTCGATTTTTTCCATTCTACTTCACTAAACGTCTCCATAAAAGATCCAATTACTTGTAGGGAAATGCAAGGGACCTCGGTTATGATGATGAAGTAGGTCCATAGCTGGGACTTTGTGTATGTTCTCGAAATGCGTTTCTCGAGTGCTCATTAAGAAAGTTGCTATACAAGTTTTTGAACGAACTCCTTAAGAAAAGTTCTCCAAAAGTTCCCTATGAAAGAATCCTTTGAAGTATCTGATCGTCACAAAAGTTTTGACTGCTTGTGGAACCAAAACGGGCTCCGTATGCGTCAGATATCCATGTTTCAATTAACACTGCGCAAAACTGATTC